>NC_061512.1:236042982-236069397 GCF_022539505.1 Lolium rigidum | reverse complement strand
TGGTTGAAATATATGCTATGCAATGATAATCCATGTTAATCCAAGCTAATTAGGACAAGGTGCAAGCACTATTGGTATACTATGCATGAGGCTTGCAACTTATAGGATATATTATACATAACACATATGCTTTATTACTACCGTTGACAAAATTGTTTCTATGTTTTCAAAATTAAAAGCTCTAGCACAAAAATAGTAATCCATGCTTCCCTCTGCGAAGGGCCTATCTTCTACTTTATTGTTGAGTCAGTTTACCTATTCTTTCTATCCCAGAAGCAAACACTTGTATCAACTGTGTGCATTGATTCTTACATGTTTACCTATTGCACTTGTTATATTACTTTGTGTTGACAATTATCCATGAGATATTGATACGTCCCAAACGTATCTATAATTTCTTATGTTCCATGCTACTTTTATGATGATACTCACATGTTTTATACACATTATATGTCATTATTATGCATTTTCCGACACTAACCTATTGGCGAGATGCCGAAGAGCCGATTCGTTGTTTTCTGCTGTTTTTGGTTTCAGAAATCCTAGTAAGGAAATATTCTCGGAATTGGACGAAATCAACGCCCAGGGTCCTATTTTTCCACGAAGCTTCCAGAAGTCCGAAGAGGAAACGAAGTGGGGCCACGAGGTGGCGACACACCAGGGCGGCGCGGCCCAAGCCCTGGCTGAGCCGGCCTGTTGTGTGGGCCCCTCGTGACGCCCCCTGACCTGCCCTTTCGCCTACTTAAAGCCTTCGTCGCGAAAACCCCAGTACCGAGAGCCACGATACGGAAAACCTTCCAGAGACGCCGCCGCCGCCAATCCCATCTCGGGGGATTCAGGAGATCGCCTCCGGCACCCTATCGGAGAGGGGAATCATCTCCCGGAGGGTCTCTTCATCGCCATGATCGCCTCCGGATCGATGTGTGAGTAGTCCACCCCTGGACTATGGGTCCATAGCGGTAGCTAGATGGTTGTCTTCTCCTCATTGTGCTATCATGTTAGATCTTGTGAGCTGCCTATCATGATCAAGATCATCTATTTGTAATGCTACATGTTGTGTTTGTTGGGATCCGATGAATATTGAATACTATGTCAAGTTGATTATCAATCTATCATATATGTTAGTTATGTTCTTGCATGCTCTCCGTTGCTAGTAGAGGCTGCGGCCAAGTTGATACTTGTGACTCCAAGAGGGAGTATTTATGCTCGATAGTGGGTTCATGCCTCCATTAAATGCGGGACAGGTGACGGAAAGTTCTAAGGTTGTGGATGTGTTGTTGCCACTAGGGATAAAACATCGATGCTTTGTCTAAGGATATTTGTGTTGATTACATTACGCACCATACTTAATTCAATTGTCTGTTGTTTACAACTTAATACTGGAGGGGTTCGTATGATAACTTGAAAGTGGACTTTTTAGGCATAGATGCATGCTTGGATAGCGGTCTATGTACTTTGTCGTAATGCCCTGATTGAATCTCATAGTACTCATCATGATATATGTATGTGCATTGTTATGCCTTCTTTATTTGTCAATTGCCCAACTGTAATTTGTTCACCCAACATCTATTTATCTTATGGGAGAGACACCACTAGTGATCTGTGGATCCCGGTCCTATTCTTTACATTTGAAATACAAATCTGCTGCAATTGTTCTTTACTGTTCTTTGCAAACAATCATCATCTTCCACACAATACGTTTAATCCTTTGTTTACAGCAAGCCGGTGAGATTGACAACCTCACTGTTACGTTGGGGCAAAGTTCTGTGATTGTGTTGTGCGGGTTCCACGTTGGCGCCGGAATCCCTGGTGTTGCGCTGCACTACACTCCGCCGCCATCAACCTTCAACGTGCTTCTTGGCTCCTACTGGTTCGATAAACCTTGGTTTCTTTCTGAGGGAAAACTTGCTACTGTGCGCATCATACCTTCCTCTTGGGGTTCCCAACGGACGTGTTAACTACGCGCAATCAAGCTCTTTTTCTGGCGCCGTTGCCGGGGAGATCAAGACACTCTGCAAGGGGAGTCTCCCACTTCCAATCTCTTTACTTTGTTTTTGTCTTGCTTTGTTTTACTTTATTTACTACTCTATTTGCTGCACTTAAACAAAACACAAAAAAAATTAGTTGCTAGTTTTACTTTATTTACTGTCTTGTTCTCTATATCGAGAACACAAAAAAAATTAGTTACTTGCATTTACTTTATCTAGCTTACTTTATTTACTACTGCTAAAAATGAGTAATCCTGAAGTTGAAGTTCGTTCGTTTAAGCAACAAGGGGGAGAAAGTTTTAAAGATGCTTGGTATAGAATCAGTGATGCTCATCATATGTGCATTAAGAAACACTCCACTATTATACTACTTAAGAACTTTTATGTTGGTATCTCTAGTTGGAATAGATATGTTCTTGATACTCTTGCGGGAGGTAATTTCCTAGGCACTCCTGCTTTAGAAGTTAGTTGCATCATTGAGAGTCTAGTTGGAATACCACCTGTTAATGAAGCTAAAATTGAAATCTCTCTTGAAGATGTCATGAAAAAGTTGGAAGCCATAGAGAAAGATCTTCCAAGTATTGAGACTAAATTGGGAATATTACTTAATAGCACTGATAAACTTGATAAATCTCTAGGTGGAATTAATGAGAGAATTGCCATTTTAGAAACTTGTGCCACTCATGATAATCGAACCCATAGGATTAGTGAACTTGAAGAAGCTATGGGAACCTTGGGTTCAACTTTTTCTTCTCTTAAGTTTAAGGAGAAAGCTTATGTGGGTAAGGAGCAAAAATTCATGTATGTTTCTAAAGTGCCTAAGCCAAAAAACTATTATAGGCCTAAAATTGACAAAGCCCTTAGCACCACTATGGATGATGGAACAGCTAAGATACCTATTGATGTTGATGCTTCATCTCTTGATAATACTTGATACACACTTTACGCGCCTAGGCTGAAAGGCGTTAAAAAAAAGCGCTTATGGGAGACAACCCATTATTTTACTTCTGCACTTTATTTTATATTTGAGTCTTGGAAGTTGTTTACTACTGTAGCAACCTCTCCTTATCTTTATTTTATTGCATTGTTGTGCCAAGTAAAGACTTTGATAGTAAAGTCAATACTAGATTTGGATTGCTTGCGAGAAACAGATTTCTTGCTGTCACGAATTTCGACCTGCCTCTCTGTAGGTAGCTCAGAAAAATTTGCCAATTTACGTGCGTGATCCACAGATATGTACGCAACTTTCATTCAATTTGGGCATTTTCATCTGAGCAAGTCTGGTGCCTCAATAAAATCCGTCTTTACGGACTGTTCTGTTTTGACAGATTCTGCCTTTTATTTCGCATTGCCTGTTTTGCTATGTTGGATGGATTTCTTTGTTCCATTAATGTCCAGTAGCTTTGTGCAATGTCCAGAAGTGTTAAGAATGATTATGTCACCTCTGAACATGTGAATTTTTGATTATGCACTGACCCTCTAATGAGTTTGTTTTGAGTTTGGTGTGGAGGAAGTTTTCAAGGGTCAAGAGAGGAGGATGATACAATATGATCAAGAAGAGTGAAAAGTCAAACCTTGGGGATGCCCCCGTGGTTCATCCCTGCATATTTTAAGAAGACTCAAGCGTCTAAGCTTGGGGATGCCCAAGGCATCCCTTCTTCATCGACAACTTATCAGGTTCCTCTAGTGAAACTATATTTTTATTCCGTCACATCTTATGTGCTTTACTTGGAGCGTCTGTTTGTTTTTGTTTTTGTTTTTGTTTGAATAAGATCGGATCCTAGCATTCTTTGTTTGGGAGAGAGACACGATCCGCTGTTTCGTATGAACACATATGTTCTTAGCTTTATCTTTAATGTTTATTGCGAAAGTTGGACTATTTCATTCATTGTTATATGGTTGGAAACGGAAAATGCCGCATGCGGTTAATGGCTTAATGTCTTGAATAATGTGATACTTGGCAATTGTTGTGCTCATATAGATCATGTTTAAGCTCTTGCATCATGTACCTTGTACCCATTAATGAATAACTACATAGAGCTTGTTAAAATTTGGTTTGCATGATTGATCTCTAGAGTCTAGATATTTTACGGTTGAGGTGTTTGAACAACAGGGAGACAATGTAAAGTCTTATAATAGTTACAATATGTTCATATGTGAGCTTTGCTGCACCTTTTATACTTGAGTTTGCTTCAAACAACCTTGCTAGCCTAGCCTTGTATTGAGAGGAATTCTTCTCGTGCATCCAAATCCTAGAGCCAACTACTATGCCATTTGTGTCCACCATACCTACCTACTACATGGTATTTCTCCGCCATTCCAAAGTACATTGCTTGAGTGCTACCTTTAAAATTCTATTCTTTGCCTTTGCAATATATAGCTCACGGGACAAATAACCTTAAAAACTATTGTGGTGAAGAATATGTACTTATGTGTCTTATCTCTTAATAAGTTGCTTGTTGAGCGGTAACCATGTTTCTGGGGACGCCATCAACTTTTACCTTTGTTGAATATCATGTGAGTTGCTATGCATGTTCGTCTTGTATGAAGTAAGGGCGATTTTCATGATCAAATGGTTTGAGTATGCATAATGTTAGAGAAGAACATTGGGCCGCTAACTAAAGCCATGATTCATGGTGGAAGTTTCAGTTTGGACAACTAATCCTCAATCTCTTATGAGAAAATTAACTGTTGTTGAATGCTTATGCATTAAATAGGAGTCCATTATATGTTGTCTATGTTGTCCCGGTATGGATGTCTAAGTTGAGAATAATCAAAAGCGAGAAATCCAATGCGAGCTTTCTCCTTAGACCTTTGTACAGGCGGCATAGAGGTACCCCTTTGTGACACTTGGTTGAAACATATGCTATGCAATGATAATCCGTGTTAATCCAAGCTAATTAGGACAAGGTGCGAGCACTATTAGTATACTATGCATGAGGCTTGTAACTTATAAGATATCTTATACATAACACATATGCTTTATTACTACCGTTGACAAAATTGTTTCTTGTTTTCAAAATGAAAAGCTCTAGCACAAAAATAGTAATCCATGCTTCCCTCTGCGAAGGGCCATTCTTTTACTTTATTGTTGAGTCAGTTTGCCTATTCTTTCTATCTCAGAAGCTAACACTTGTGTCAACTGTGTGCATTGATTCTTACATGTCTACCTATTGCACTTGTTATATTACTTTGTGTTGACAATTATCCATGAGATATACATGTTGAAGTTGAAAGCAACCGCTGAAACTTATATCTTCCTTTGTGTTGCTTCAATACCTTTACTTTGAATTTATTGCTTTATGAGTAACTCTTATGCAAGTCTTATTGATGCTTGTCTTGAAAGTATTATTCATGAAAAGTCTTTGCTATATGATTCATTTGTTTACTCATTATCTTCATCATTGCTTCGAATCGCTGCATTCATCTCATATGCTTACAAAAGTATGATCAAGATTATGATAGCATGTCACTTCAGAAATTATCTTTGTTATCGTTTACCTACTCGAGGGCGAGTAGGAACTAAGCTTGGGGATGCTTGATACGTCCCAAACGTATCTATAATTTCTTATGTTCCATGCTACTTTTATGATAATACTCACATGTTTTATACACATTATATGTCATTATTATGCATTTTCCGGCACTAACCTATTGACGAGATGCCGAAGAGCCGATTCTTTGTTTTCTGCTGTTTTTGGTTTCAGAAATCCTAGTAAGGAAATATTCTCGGAATTGGACGAAATCAACGCCCAGGGTCCTATTTTTCCACGAAGCTTCCAGAAGTCCGAAGAGGAAATGAAGTGGAGACACGAGGTGGCGACACACCAGAGCGGCGCGGCCCAAGCCCTGGCCGCGCCGGCCTGTTGTGTGGGCCCCTCGTGACGCCCCCTGACCTGCCCTTCCGCCTACTTAAAGCCTTCGTCGCGAAAACCCCAGTACCGAGAGCCACGATACGGAAAACCTTCCAGAGACGCCGCCGCCACCAATCCCATCTCGGCGGATTCAGGAGATCGCCTCCGGCACCCTGCCGGAGAGGGGAATCATCTCCCGGAGGTCTCTTCATCGCCATGATCGCCTCCGGATCGATGTGTTAGTAGTCCACCCCTGGACTATGGGTCCATAGCAGTAGCTAGATGGTTGTCTTCTCCTCATTGTGCTATCATGTTAGATCTTGTGAGCTGCCTATCATGATCAAGACCATCTATTTGTAATGCTACATGTTGTGTTTGTTGGGATCCGATGAATATTGAATACTATGTCAAGTTGATTATCAATCTATCATATATGTTATTTATGTTCTTGCATGCTCTCCGTTGCTAGTAAAGGCTCTGGCCAAGTTGATACTTGTAACTCCAAGAGGGAGTATTTATGCTCGATAGTGGGTTCATGCCTCCATTAAATCTGGGACGAGTGACGGAAAGTTCTAAGGTTGTGGATGTGCTGTTGCCACTAGGGATAAAACATCGATGCTTTGTCTAAGGATATTTGTGTTGATTACATTACGCACCATACTTAATGCAATTGTATGTTGTGTGCAACTTAATACTGGAAGGGGTTCGAATGATAACCTGAAGGTGGACTTTTTAGGCATAGATGCATGCTGGATAGCGGTCTATGTACTTTGTCGTAATGCCCTGATTAAATCTCATAGTACTCATCATGATGTATGTATGTGCATTGTTATGCCTTCTTTATTTGTCAATTGCCCAACTGTAATTTGTTCACCCAACATGCAATTTATCTTATGGGAGAGACACCACTAGTGAACTGTGGACCCCGGTCCAATTCTTTACATCTGAAATACAATCTACTGCAATTGTTCTTTACTGTTCTTCGCAAACAAACATCATCATCCACACTATACATCTAATCATTTGTTTACAGCAAGCCGGTGAGATTGACAACCTCACTGTTACGTTGGGGCAAAGTACTTTGATTGTGTTGTGCAGGTTCCACGTTGGCGCCGGAATCCCTGGTGTTGCGCCGCACTACATGATACGTCTCCGACGTATCGATAATTTCTTATGTTCCATGCCACATTATTGATGTTATCTACATGTTTTATGCACACTTTATGTCATATTCGTGCATTTTCTGGAACTAACCTATTAACAAGATGCCGAAGTGCCGGTTCTCGTTTTCTGCTGTTTTGGTTTCAGAAATCCTAGTAACGAAATATTCTCGGAATTGGACGAAATCAATGCCCAGGTTCCTATTTTGCCCGGAAGCATCCAGAACACCCGAGAGTCGCCAGAGTGGACCCACAGGGGGCCCAGACCATAGGCCGGCGTGGCCCAGGCCCTGGCCGCGCCGCCCTATAGTGTCGGCGCCTCTTCGACCTTCCGAGGCTGCCCTTCCGCCTATTTAAAGCCTCCGTCGCGAAAACCCTGATAAGTTCGACGAAACCCACAGAAACCTTCCAGAGCCGCCGCCATCGCGAAGCCAAGGTCTGGGGGACAGGAGTCTCTGTTCCGGCACGCCGCCGGAACGGGGAAGTGCCCCCGGAAGGCTTCTCCATCGACACCGCTGCCATCTCCACCGCCATCTTCATCACCGCTGCTGCTCCCATGAGGAGGAGTAGTTCTCCATCGAGGCTCGGGGCTGTACCGGTAGCTATGTGGTTCATCTCTCTCCTATGTACTTCAATACAATAATCTCATGAGCTGCCTTACATGATTGAGATTCATATGATGATGCTTGTAATCTAGATGTCATTATGCTAGTCAAGTGAGTTTTACTCATGTGATCTCCGGAGACTCCTTGTCCCACGTGTGTAAAGGTGACGAGTGTGTGCACCGTGTGGGTCTCTTAGGCTATATTTCACGAGAATACTTATTCACTGTTATGAATGGCATAGTGAAGTGCTTATTTATATCCCTTTATGATTGCAATGTATTTTGTATCACAATTTATCTATGTGCTACTCTAGCAATGTTATTAAAGTAGTTTTATTCCTCCCGCACGGTGTAATGGTGACGAGTGTGTTCATCCAGTGTTAGTACTTGGTTTATGCTATGATTATGATCTCTTGTAGATTATGAAGTTAACTATTGCTATGATAGTATTGATGTGTATTATTCCTCCTACATAGCATGAAGGTGACGAGTGTGCATGCTATGCTAGTACTTGGTTTAGTCGAATTGATCTTTCATGCACTCTAAGGTTATTTAAATATGAACATTGAATTGTGGAGCTTGTTAACTCCGGCATTGAGGGTT
Organism: Lolium rigidum; assembly: GCF_022539505.1. NCBI lineage: Eukaryota > Viridiplantae > Streptophyta > Magnoliopsida > Poales > Poaceae > Lolium > Lolium rigidum. The sequence continues at coordinate 236,061,188 of NC_061512.1, read as the reverse complement.
CGTGTAATCCTACGCAATGTGTTCATCATCCAACAAGAGTGTAGAGTATGTATTTATCTATTCTGTTATGTGATCAATGTTGAGAGTGTCCACTAGTGAAAGTGTAATCCCTAGGTCTTGTTCCTAAATACTACTATCGCTGCTTGTTTACTTGTTTCTTTGCGTTACTACTCGCTGCAATACTACCACCATCAACTACACGCCAGACAAGCTATTTTCACGGCACCGTTGCTACTGCTCATACTTATTCATACCACCTGTATTTCACTATCTCTTCGCCGAACTAGTGCACCTATTAGGTGTGTTGGGGACACAAGAGACTTCTTGCTTTGTGGTTGCGGGGTTGCATGAGAGGGATATCTTTGACCTCTTCCTCTCCGAGTTCGATAAACCTTGGGTGATCCACTTAAGGGAAAACTTGCTGCTGTTCTACAAACCTCTGCTCTTGGAGGCCCAACACTCGTCTACGGGAAAAGGAGGGGCGTAGACATCAAGCTATTTTACGGCGCCGTTGCCGGGTGAGGAAAGGTAAAAGGTACTCACACTCCGGATCTCGGCTACTAAGCTATTTTCCGGCGCCGTAAGTACTCGAAGCTATTTCCTTTAGATCCTGCAATTGCAACTTTTTGTTTCTTGTTTACACTAGTTTGGCATAATGGACAAGAATGATCTTCTTATTCTATTTCCTGATTTAAAACATGGATTGTTTGATGCGAAAATTAAAAAACCTATGGAATCTTATTTGCATGCTTGGTAGTAATATTAGTATGAACGCTTTGAACACCATTGTTGATAATAATATAGAAAGTTCTAAGCTTGGGGAAGCTGGTTTTCATGATCTTTTTAGTCCCCCAAGCATTGAGGAGAAAATTTTGTTTGATGATACTTTGCCTCCTATTTATGATAATGATATTGGTCTTTTAGTACCACCTGTTATGGAGGATAAATTTGATTATGATTACAATATGCCTCCTATATTTGATGTTGAGAATAATAATGATAGCTACTTTGTTGAATTTGCTCCCACTACAACTAATAAAATTGATTATGCCTATGTGGAGAGTAATAATTTTATGCATGAGACTCATGATAAGAATGCTTTATGTGATAGTTATATTGTTGAGTTTGCTCATGTTACTACTGAAAGTTATTATGAGAGAGGAAAATATGGTTGTGGAAATTTTCATGTTACTAAAACACCTCTCTATGTGCTGAAATTTTTTAAGCTACACTTGTTCTATCTTCCTATGCTTGTTACTTTGCTCTTCATGAACTTGTTTATTTACAAGATTCCTATGCATAGGAAGCATGTTAGACTTAAATGTGTTTTGAATTTGCCTCTTGATGCTCCTTTTGCTTCAAATACTATTTCCTACGAGTGGATCATTAAAACTGCTGAGCCCATCTTAATGGCTAAAAAGAAAAGAACTTCTTGGGAGATAACCCATGTATTATTTTGCTACAGTACTTTGTTTTATATTTGTGTCTTGGAAGTTGTTTACTACTGTAGCAACCTCTCCTTATCTTAGTTTTGTGTTTTGTTGTGCCAAGTAAAGTCGTTGATAGTAAGGTTCATACTAGATTTGGATTACTGCGCAGAAACAGATTTCTTTGCTGTCACGAATCTGGGCAAAATTCTCTGTAGGTAACTCAGAAAATTATGCCAATTTACGTGAGTGATCCTCAGATATGTACGCAACTTTCATTCAATTTGAGAATTTTCATTTGAGCAAGTCTGGTGCCCTTTTAAAATTCGTCTTTACGGACTGTTCTGTTTTGACAGATTCTGCCTTTTATTTCGCATTGCCTCTTTTGCTATGTGGGATGGATTTCTTTGTTCCATTAACTTCCAGTAGCTTTGGGCAATGTCCAGAAGTGTTAAGAATGATTGTGTCACCTCTGAACATGTGAATTTTTGATTATGCACTAACCCTCTAATGAGTTGTTTTGAGTTTGGTGTGAAGGAAGTTTTCAAGGGTCAAGAGAGGAGGATGATACAATGTGATCAAGAAGAGTGAAAAGTCTAAGCTTGGGGATGCCCCGGTGGTTCATCCCTGCATATTTCAAGAAGACTCAAGCATCTAAGCTTGGGGATGCCCAAGGCATCCCCTTCTTCATCGACAAATTATCGGGTTCCTTCTCTTGAAACTATATTTTTATTCGGTCACATCTTATGTACTTTACTTGGAGCGTCTCGTATGTTTCTTGTTTTTGTTCTTGTTTGAATAAATGCTTGTGTGGGAGAGAGACACGCTCCGCTGGTTCGTATGAACACATGTGTTCTTAGCTTTTAATTTTCATGGCGAAGGTTGAAACTGCTTCGTTAATTGTTATATGGTTGGAAACGGAAAATGCTACATGTAGTAATTGGTATGATGTCTTGAATAACTTGATATTTGGAAATTGTTGTGCTCTTGTTTAAGCTCTTGCATCATATACTTTGCACCTATTAGTGAAGAAATACATAGAGCTTGTTAAAATTTGGTTTGCATGAGTGGTTTCTCTAGAGTCTAGATATTTTCTAGTGACGTGTTTGAACAACAAGGAAGACGATGTATAGCCTTATAATGCTTGTAATATGTCTTTTATGTGAGTTTTGCTGTACTAGTTTATGCTTGTGTTTGCTTCAAACAAACTTGCTAGCCTAAACCTTGTATCGAGAGGGAATACTTCTCATGCATCCAAATCCTTGAGCCAAACAACATTATGCCATTTGTGTCCACCATACCTACCTACTACATGGTATTTCTCCACCATTCCAAAGTAAATTGCTTGAGTGCTACCTTTAAACAATTCAAAATTTATCACCTCTGATTTGTGTCAATGTTTTATAGCTCATGAGGAAGTATGTGGTGTTTATCTTTCAATCTTGTTGGGCAACTCTCACCAATGGACTAGTGGCTTCATCCGCTTATCCAATAATTTTGCAAAAAGAGCTGGCAATGGGATTCCCAGTCCCAAATTAATTAACAAAAATAGACACTCCTCCATGGTATGTGATAGTTGGATGGCACCCGAAGGACTCGGTTAGCCATGGCTTGTGTAAGCAAAGGTTGGGAGGAGTGTCATCATAATAAAACTAAAATAAAAAGGTACTCCTTCATGGTATGAGATTGTTGGCAGGCACCCGAGGATTCGGTTAGCCATGGTTTGTGAAAGAAAGGTTGGAAGGAGTGCCACCCAAAAATAAAATAAAATGGGAGCCGCTCTTTGAAGGTTTGCCTGGCAAGGGGGTAGAGTACCCGCTACCATTCGTTGACAACAACATACACCTCTCAAAACTTTATTTTTATGCTCTCTTTATGTTTTCAAAATCAAAGCTCTAGCACAAATATAGCAATCGATGCTTTCCTCTTTGAAGGACCATTCTTTTTTACTTTTATGTTGAGTCAGTTCACCTATTTCTCTCCACCTCAAGAAGCAAACACTTGTGTGAACTGTGCATTGATTCCTACATACTTGCATATTGCACTTGTTATATTACTTTGCATTGACAACTATCCATGAGATATATATGTTATAAGTTGAAAGCAACCGCTGAAACTTAATCTTCCTTTGTGTTGCTTCAATACCTTTACTTTGATTTATTGCTTTATGAGTTAACTCTTATGCAAGACTTATTGATGCTTGTCTTGAAAGTACTATTCATGAAAAGTCTTTGCTTTATGATTCATTTGTTTACTCATGTCATTACCATTGTTTTGATCGCTGCATTCATTACATATGCTTACAATAGTATGATCAAGGTTATGATGGCATGTCACTCCAGAAATTATCTTTGTTATCCTTTTACCTGCTCGGGACGAGCAGAACTAAGCTTGGGGATGCTGATACGTCTCCGACGTATCGATAATTTCTTATGTTCCATGCCACATTATTGATGTTATCTACATGTTTTATGCACACTTTATGTCATATTCGTGCATTTTCGGAACTAACCTATTAACAAGATGCCGAAGTGCCGGTTCTGTTTTCTGCTGTTTTTGGTTTCAGAAATCCTAGTAACGAAATATTCTCGGAATTGGACGAAATCAACGCCCAGGTTCCTATTTTGCCCGAAAGCATCCAGAACACTCGAGAGTCGCCAGAGTGGACCCACAGGGGGCCCAGACCATAGGCCGGCGCGGCCCAGGCCCTGGCCGCGCCGCCCTATAGTGTCGGCGCCCCTTCGACCTTCCGAGGCTGCCCTTCCGCCTATTTAAAGCCTCCGTCGCGAAAACCCTGATAAGTTCGACGAAACCCACAGAAACCTTCCAGAGCCGCCGCCATCGCGAAGCCAAGATCTGGGGGACAGGAGTCTCTGTTCCGGCACGCCGCCGGAACGGGGAAGTGCCCCCGGAAGGCTTCTCCATCGACACCGCTGCCATCTCCACCGCCATCTTCATCACCGCCTGCTGCTCCCATGAGGAGGGAGTAGTTCTCCATCGAGGCTCGGGGCTGTACCGGTAGCTATGTGGTTCATCTCTCTCCTATGTACTTCAATACAATAATCTCATGAGCTGCCTTACATGATTGAGATTCATATGATGATGCTTGTAATCTAGATGTCATTATGCTAGTCAAGTGAGTTTTACTCATGTGATCTCCGGAGACTCCTTGTCCCACGTGTGTAAAGGTGACAGTGTGTGCACCGTGTGGGTCTCTTAGGCTATATTTCACGAGAATACTTATTCACCGTTATGAATGGCATAGTGAAGTGCTTATTTATATCCATTTATGATTGCAATGTATTTTGTATCACAATTTATCTATGTGCTACTCTAGCAATGTTATTAAAGTAGTTTTATTCCTCCTGCACGGTGTAATGGTGACGAGTGTGTGCATCCGTGTTAGTACTTGGTTTATGCTATGATTATGATCTCTTGTAGATTATGAAGTTAACTATTGCTATGATAGTATTGATGTGTATTATTCCTCCTACATAGCATGAAGGTGACAGTGTGCATGCTATGCTAGTACTTGGTTTAGTCGAATTGATCTTTGATGCACTCTAAGGTTATTTAAATCTGAACATTGAATTGTGGAGCTTGTTAACTCCGGCATTGAGGGTTCGTGTAATCCTACGCAATGTGTTCATCATCCAACAAGAGTGTAGAGTATGCATTTATCTATTCTCGCTATGTGATCAATGTTGAGAGTGTCCACTAGTGAAAGTGTAATCCCTAGGCCTTGTTCCTAAATATCTGCTATCGCTGCTTGTTTACTTGTTTCTATTGCGTTACTACTGCTTGCAATACTACCACCATCAACTACACGCCGGCAAGCTATTTTTCGGCACCGTTGCTACTTGCTCATACTTATTCATACCACCTGTATTTCACTATCTCTTCGCCGAACTAGTGCACCTATTAGGTGTGTTGGGGACACAAGAGACTTCTTGCTTTGTGGTTGCGGGGTTGCATGAGAGGGATATCTTTGACCTCTTCCTCCCTGAGTTCGATAAACCTTGGGTGATCCACTTAAGGGAAAACTTGCTGCTGTTCTACAAACCTCTGCTCTTGGAGGCCCAACACTGTCTACAGGAAAAGGAGGGGGGCGTAGACATCACTACACTCCGTCACCAACGACCTTCACGTGATCCTTGACTTCTACTGGTTCGATAAACCTTGGTTTCTTTCTGAGGGAAAACTTGCTACTGTATGCATCACACCTTCCTCTTGGGGTTCCCAACGGACGTGTGTTAACTGCACGCATCAGTCACCGCAATTGCAAGATCATCGCCGCCAGTACCCGGAGCTTGCCGCCGTCGATTCACGCCTCCCCAAGCCTCACCACTGGTCCCACCTCCATTTTCGCAGTAGAATTAAAATGCTAAAAATGACAAGGCAGGGACTTTTACAAATTGAAACTTTATTTAAAATTCAACCAAAATTGATTTTGAGTTGATTCCAACTCTCATAAATCACAAATGTTGTCCTCTAATTGATTATGCAATAATCTAGCCAAGTTGTTTGTATGATCATGGACTAGATCAAAATAATGGCTATGGAGCCATTTCTAGTGCATTTAAATCTTAGAATTCAAATTCTTTAAATAGTATGAGAGCTCCTCTCTCATTTAAATCTTGATCCTAAGTAATACAATAAGAGGTAATGACCTTAGGCTAATGAACCTCTGATTGCTATTACTTAGAGATTTTAAATCATTTACATATTGCTCTTAAATTGTATGAGGTGTAGCACCTCATTTAAATTATACTCCCTCATAATAGATATGAAATGTTGACCTTGGGCAACTTATATTTCATACCTTATTATTATTTGTGGAGATTAAATCTTAATAGGATTTAATGAGAGGAAATTATTTTTCTCTTAAATAAGAACAAACCAAGTAATTCACCATGCCATGAATGATGTGATGCTAGAATTATTTTGTGTGCATCTTTGGTGTGTTTAGCTTAGCACTTAAGTTTGTGTGGTGATTGTATACCTCGTATTCGTGTATAGATGCTAGTAACAAAGAATACCCGGAGGAGGAAGGCTACTCTCAAGAGGAGGAGGAAAACTTTGACTCATATCCCCACCAAGGCAAGCTAACACTCTTGCAAGCCACCCTAATACAAAGCTCAACAAGAGCAAGGCACCATTACATCTTACTTATGTTTCATGAACCTATCCTATGCTTCTATCTTGCAATTTATTTTGGCATTATATTTCAAAGCTTACTTTTTGATTCATGATTCACTTGGGCTAGAATAGAACAAGAGCTTCAAATTTAGCCTAAGCAAATAAAGCTAGATAGCACCCCTCATGACTAGTTGCTATTGCTAAATAAATAAAATTGACTACTCTAGATGGGAACATGTGAAATGACTTTGAAAGATTTTGAAGGTGATTATGACATTGATGACCCGGTGAATTTTTGATGAAAACTGATAATTGGGTTCGGATGCGATACCATTCCAATTAAACAAGTACCCCCACAATACCTGATTATGGGTAGGGCTTAACTAGAAACTTATGTAGTTTAGTATGGGTTCCCTCTAAACAAGCATCATAGGGGTTATGCCGAGGCTGCCTCCGTTACAAGTGAAATGATGTGAATATGAGGTGAATGTACGACCCAAGCCCTGTGCAGTTCCCGGGTTGACAGTTGGTTTTCACCGGGAGGCCAAGCTCATGGGGAGAGGTGCCTATACTAGGTTATATAAGTGAAAGGTTATGGTTGATGATCCGCGTACTAAGTTACGATGATTCGGGGTTATCCCCGACGGATGTAATCAAAAGTTGTGGCACAAGAGTACAACCTCTGCAGAGTGTTAAACCTATTCGAATAGCCGTGTCCACGGTTACGGACGATTGGAAAGGCCATACTGTTCCGTTGTCAGATTTTATCTTAAAAATGAATGGTGATTGAATGGTGACTTGAATGTTGAACACACAATTGATGTTGTGGGAATGACACTAATGTTCCCACTTGAGTTAGTCTAGCGATTCAAGCATCTTTACTAAATGTTTATGAACTAAACTTGGATTTATGCAAATAAACCTAGAGCTTAGCAACCCTTAAAAATTGATAAGTACTTACATTAGTATTAGTTTGCGAGTACTTAAAGTACTCACGGCTGTGTCCCTGGCTATTCCAATGCTAGACTATGAAGAGGAGCAACACTATGAGGATGACGGTCAGCAGGACGTCTACCAGAACTAGGATGCTTCTAACGTCAAGCATTGGCCTGTGGATAGATAGATCCACCTACTACTTCGCTTCCGCTATTTATGTTCATTGATCATTAGATCAACTATTTGTGTAATATTGGATCATGTGATCTATGGATGTAAGACATTTATGTGTTGTAATAAATGATGACTCTATGGTATTCAACTGTTATGTCTCGCAACAACAATCTTCCTGGGATTGCGATGTACGGCATAATAGGCATCTAGACTTAAAAATCCGGGTGTTGACATGTTGTGTCCCGATCGGTCACAAATACGAAAAATGCTTCAAAGAAGAAACATTTCCATCATTTGGGGTCAGGTGGCTACAAGACTGCCATTCCGAAGTGGATAGCGTTTGAAAGTGAACCGATGGAGGCAGGAATCACTCCACAGACATGGGACTGGCCCGACCGGTCCAAGTTCTGGTTGTTCGTGCATGGGGCGGGGTTGGACCCAAAGACAGGGCAGATCATTGCGTAGGGAAAATGGGGAAAAATTGAAGCAATCACGAAGCAGCTTGTAGATGCAATTGAAAAGGTCGGAAAGGGAGAGTACATTCCCGATAGAGAGAATGACGAGCTGACACTCGCTTTGGGGAATCCTGAACACGTTGGACGGGTACGAGCTCGCCCAGGTCTCACCATGAAGGAAGCGTGGCCGGAGTGCGCTGACACTTACAGAAGCCATTCGCGAAAGAAGAAGAAGGAGTCAGACAGGTTAACGGAATTGTTAAATAGGGTGGAGGCGCTTGACAAAGATCAGAGGGCACCTGATCAGCCGATGTTTCTACAGGATCCTCAAGCCGATGCCGCCCCATTTCAGCGAAGAAGCAGTGTGGGTTCCTCGCATCTTGACGGATGTGCAGGAAGCTACCCCGTGGATTATGTCACGAAGAAGACAGATAGTGAGCTACATATGTTATTCAGGAACGCATCCGTTAAGGTGGTGGTCGGCTATGTTTACCCAAATGAAGATGGAGCAACGCACCATCATATGCCCATTCCACCTGGCTGTGTTCGTGTCGGAGTGGATGAAGTTGTTCCGGGTTTTGAAACAGTGGAGCTTGATTTTCCGAGAGGTGACGATGAGAAGACAATGGCCGATGTCAAGCACGGTTTCACCCTATGGTCGAAGAAATACATCGTCCTTTTGCAAAGGCCACCGACTCCTCATAGCAGTCCACATGAGCAGGAAAGGCCACTGACTCCTCTTGGTAGCGGTCCACATGAGCAACAAAGACCATCGACTCCTCCTGGTAGCAGTCCACATGAGCAGCAAACTCCCCACCTACCTGAGAGGGACCCCAGCGTGAGTCCACCATCTCGAGATCCTCCGCGTAAGACATCGTTCTTTAAGTGGAACGGTACGCCGCCTAGGAAGAGATCTAAAAAGGAGAAACCACTGCCGCCTATTGAGAAGTTACCTTGGGAAAAAACTATCGAGGAAAAAATGGAAACCTGTAACTCCGAGCTGAAAGCCTTTTTTTTGCTAAGAAAGTGGCAGAGATACCTATTGAGAAGACACTAGATCCGGTGAAAGTTGTGCGTACCGTTGAGAATCTATATGACCCTGTACCATCGCCGCCATCTGACTATTGGCGTTCTATTGAAAGGTCGTATGACGAGATGATGGAGGCGAACAAACGCATCAATCGGGTGTCACGGCGAAAAAAGGGAACAAGTACACCAGCTCGGAGAACAACCCGTTCAATCGGTCCCCCCTCTCATGGTGTTTGACGAGAAGGCCGTTCAAAGTTCTCGACAATACATCGATTACCCCATCGCTGAAGTAGCACATAAATTTGTTCAAGGGAAAGATTTGGTCGAGAATCTCCGGAAGCTACCAGCAAGTATGCGTAATTTGCATGTGTGGTACAGTAATGCCACAAAGAGAGGGATCGAGTTTATCATGGTGCGAGTTAAGGAAGAGCACTACTTCCAAGAATACTCTATGAGCGTGGACTTCTGCGAACTTTTTCAGTTATACAATCTCCGAGCCCTCGACAAATCTATCATCAGTTGCTATTTTCTGTAAGTGATTTATTTATGTATTTTGAGAAGTCTTTAGATCAGCTCGTTCATTGTCTGCAAATTATAATCTTTTGTGCGCTATATTATGCAGATCGAAGATGCTCGAATGCAAAATGCAAAAGGGATGAAATCACGCACATTGGGTTCATTGACCCGGATCCAATGCATGAAAAAACCATAGACGATCCCATCTATAACAGGGATACACCGGAGACTTTGCTAAGGTTTTTGAAGCGACAACTGTGACAAAGGATAATACTTTGGCCTTACAACTTCAAGTGAGTGTTACTGTCTTATAACACATTCTATTTTGCTCACGAGATGTTCATATTTTAACTGATGACTTATATATATGACACTACATATTTAAACGTGCACAGGTTCCACTTTATTCTTATCGTCATTAAAATGTACGATGGAGAGGGTGAAGTCTTTGACTCACAAAGCAAAGAGGCTATACTATACAAGACGGATTTTTTATGCTCAAAAAGTAATTTTAATTATTATCGGGTTTTTCATTAATTTCCTGATATCAACTAATTGATAACTCTTTTATGCATTTTCTTTTGTCGGGCAGGGTATGGGAAATGTTCATAAAGGAAGATCAGTCCCATAAATGGAAACCGAAGCTAATATGGCGTGCGAACAAAGTAAGTAGTACTACCTAGGTCCACACACCTTTATCATACTTGATTATTGTTTGATTGAATTATATTCTTGTACAGAAATGCCCGCAACAACCAGAGGGGACTAATCTATGTGGATACTACATTTGCGAGTACATCCACAGAATTGTCAGCGAGAGAACGAATAATGAAGAAATCAACAGGTACGAAAACAATATTCACAAATTTATTTTGTTACCATAAGTTGTGCTGAGTTTCAGTTTTAATTGTTTGATTGTGATTTGATATATATATATATATATATATATATATATATATATATATATATATATATGTATATATATATATATATAGACACACACACACATAGCTCATGTATTCATTTGTATCTCATTCTTTTACAGTTGGCAAGAAAGCGGGACAAGATCTCAATCGAGGAACGCTTCAAAGCAATTGGCGATGAATTGGCGGGATTTTTCCTTCGGGACATCATACCGCCATTCGGAGAGTACCACTATGAATGAAGATCTACATGTAACATATAGTTTGACTCGGAGAGTACCACTATGCTACATGTAATAGATAGTATGCCCCGGAGAGTACCACTATATATGCATGAAGATTGATCTTCATGCATGTACTACTTAATTTGCGATCTTATGCAATTACATGTGTTATATTATATGCACCAAGTTGCTATGCATCACATTTATCTTCATGTACTACCTAAACCCAAACGCGTAGCAGGCGCATCGACGCGATATGAAACGGTCCGATACCTCTAAACCCCTCCTAAAACCCTAAACCCCGAATTCTCTGCCGCGACAGAGATTTATGCATTTTCTCTGCCGCAGCTGCCAACATTTGGTACCGGTTCGTATTACAAACCGGTACCAAAGCTCCCTCGCCCTGCGCTCTCCTGCGTGCCCACGTGGAGGTGCCTTTAATACTGGTTCGTAAGGAACCGGTACCAAAGGGGTGGCCTTTTGTACCGAATTTTTTTTACCAGTTGCTTAACCGGTACAAAAGCCCCTCTGGAACCGGTATTGATGAGCGATTTTCCACTAGTGGTATGCACACGTTTGCTACTACTATTCCGGTTATGCGCTACCTACTACTATGTATTTGGACGACATGACACTCTTCTTGTATGCTATTATATGCACTATGTATGCTATTATGTGAATTATATGCTATTTTGGTGAATTTTGGTGCTTTTGGTGAATTATGGTGAATTATGGTGAATTTGGTCGAATTTGGGTGAATTTGGGACGTTGTGAAACCTACTGGAAATGAGCTGCTGAAATTAAAAAAAAAATATGGCCAGGGCTATGCCGAGGGGAAAGCCGTCGGCATAGCCTCATGGCATGACCATATGGTCAGGGCTATGCCGTCGGCGTAGCCTCGCGCTCCTCCGGTTGACACGTGCATGGCTATGCCGAGGGCCATGCCCTCGGCGTATGGACCTGCCCTGGGCTCCGGCCTAGGTTCCCTCCGCGTGCCACGTGCATGGATATGCCGAGGGGAGTACCGTCGGCGTATGAACTCCCTCCGTTAACGGCGACGACGCGCCGGCACGCTGCGCCGAGGGCTCGGACGCCGAGGGTTGCAAGTGGCTGTCAGCGTAGGAGGCGCACGGCGACGGCCAGCCCTACACCGATGGTGCAATGACCTCTGCCGAGGGAGGTGGCCGCCGACGAGGTACGCCGAGGGCTGCCGTTGGCGTAGGCTATGCCGAGGGCCAGGCGTGGCTACGCCGAGGGCAGCCGGCCGTCGGCATAGCGTCGCACTGTAGTGACTAGATAATCCTAAAATAAATGAATCTATAAAAAGCTACTACTGTGAGACATCTTATATTAATGATGGAGGGGGTACTTAATTAGGAACCTATATATTTCAAGGGTACTTCGTATTCAAAACTTGTGCGGATGGACAATGTTGAGTGACTGTTGAGCTAACTCGTGGATTGGCTGGAGCATAAATAGATGCCTGTATTAACCTGAAAGAAAGAAAAGAAATAGATGCCAGTATTAACCTAAAAAAAAGAAATAGATGCCAGTATATATGCATCCTCATCACATGGAAGAAAAGTCAGAAGCAGTGGGAGGAAGAGGCATACACGGAGTACGTGGTTAAGCGTCCACCACGGAAATCTCCTGGCCTCTGTCTGATCAAGTTGACATGTATATATGGCCAAATCGAATGGTGTAGCTAGTTACGTACAAATACAAGTAAGGGCATAGTCAAATCGAACAGGAGTGGTGCTTTCACTGATCAGGACACTGCTAAGCTCCCGTCACGAGTGTTCTCACTAGGGACTAGTCTTTTTGGATGACGTTTGCTCCAATGACGAACGCTAGTTAATACGTGGCAAGTACACTAGTAATGAGTACAGATATGATGTCATAGTTAAATAAAAACTAAATCAATCAATAAAAAGATGTCACGAGTTTTTCTTTAACTTGGTACGGGAAACAAGACACATGCGATCAGGAGGCGGCTAAAAAACCCATCTAGGGTTTCGCCCCTCTCGTCGGCGACGCTGCCGGTCCGCTCCGCCTCCGCTGGCCTTGGGGCCTTGGAGGTGTGGCGGACCACGGCCTCTCGCCGGCGGAAAGGTTTCAGTTCTTCGTTTAGTTTGTTCTCGGTGTCTTCTTCGGGATGGTGAGGCAGCAGCTACTTTCTGAAGTCAGAATAAGGTCCTTCCCGCCCTATCCTCGCTCCGGTGGTGCATCTAGCATCGGCGGAGGGCGTGTGGAGTTGTGTGTCCGGCGGATCTCCCGTGATCCGGTCATCTTTCGTGTTCGATTGTGTGGTTTCAGGCCAGTCTCTTCCGATCTACGGTTGTCATCATTGGTGATGGTTGCTGCTCTGGTGCGCTGGTCCTTTGGAGCCTTAGCACGATGACTCCCCGTCTGTCTACTACAACAAGCTCTACTACGACAAGCTTTGGCTGGCTCCGGTGATGGAGGGGCGAGGACGGCGGCGCACCTTTGGCTCGTGCTAGTGTCTGTAGTCATCGCTAGGTGGTCCAATGACCTATTTGTAATTTTTATTACTTTTAGGCATCTTTGTACTACTGTTGATGATTATTAATAGATCGGTGGAATTTTCGCAAAAAAATAGTTTTTAACTTAAATTTATCTACACACTATTTAGTGAATAGATAAATCTAAATTTAAAGAGTGAATTCCAGTTTTTACCGCCACTTTGTCAAATTTGACACTAATTACCTCATTTAATAAATTTTCATCTAAATTACCCCATTTAGGAAAGGTTTTACCAAACTTTACCCCCTTTAAAGAATTATAGCGTTTTGACAGGTGGGTCCGTGCCATCTGGTCCATGTGGCGACACATATGCGGTTTTTGGCCAGATAGGTTTCAAACTCCTCTAGCATCTTAGTCGCACATGAATCTTTTATTAGCTTAATCATGGAGTTCCCATTGGTCCCTTTCTTCTGATAATACACGGTGTTCCAAAGGTTGAAACCCAATTCTTTCAACTTCTCCTTTATATTTGGCTTGCAGGAAAAAGCCAGAAGGCCGAAAACCACATACGTGTCATGCCACATGGACCACCTTAATGGCGCAGACCCACATGTCAAAATGCTCTAATTTTTTAAAACGGTAAAATTTGGCAAAAAAAAATCCTAAATGGGGTAATTAGGATGAAAATTCATTAAGTGAGGGCAATCAGTGCCAAAATCGGCAAAGTAGATGGTAAAAATTAGAATTCGCTCAAATTTAAAAAAATCTAAGATATTTTTTTATGGGTTGAAAGAATATATGTGGATGCAAGCATACATGGACGTCCATCAAAGAAGTGTTCTGCCATAATATGGTAGCTAATGCTTGTGCTCGTGGAGGAGAGGATGAGATGTGTGTGGCTCAGGTTTGTCATTTTGGTGTCTTATAAAGAAGATATATTTTTCAGTGGAAGGTGACGTTCTCGTCTATAGTGAGACGTTTATGGTGAATTCGTCAATCTTAAGATTCGTCGGATAAACTTCTTGAACTCAATCTATTGTAGGTGCTCGTAGGGCAGGATGTGCGTGAGTATTTGTGATCGTCAGCATCTGTACTGTGTGTTTCGCAAAAAAGAAACATTCATACAAGTCAAATGATTCCAACAAAATTTATACCCGCGAGAAAAGAGGATCACAACCTTCCAAATTTTGTATAGAAAACATGTGAATCAATGGTGTGACCAAGTTGTCCTGCAAGCACTCATGTAGCTGATGCACCCACCAAATAAGATGTGGTGCGATGGGAAACAGAGCTTTTGAAAATGTGAGATGACAAGTGATTTTGTGGACGGCCACGTGCACGTCTTTTGTTCTTCATCTCTACCATACACTGGCATCTTGTTGTCAAAAAAAAAAAAATACACTGGCATCTTCTTGCTGATTGGTCTACTGAACAAGGCAGGGTCCCATAACAGTAATTGCGACAGCGATAGCAGTTTTTGCTCGATTTGTCGCCAGTATAATACACGCACCAGGCGAGCTATGTAGTGAGTGAGCAGTGACCACACACCACGTAGTACGTACACCCCTAGCTCAAACTAACCAGAGGACCTCGTCAAGAACTCGAGATGAGGTTCGCGGTGAGCAAGTCCCCGCCGGTGATTGTCCGCCCGTCGTCGACGGAGCTGGCGCCAGCGCCGGGGAAGGCGAAGCTTTCGCAGGTGCAGCTGTCGTCGTGGGACAGGAGCTACGTGGGTTTCCAGGTCACGGCCCTCCTCCTCTTCGACAGTCCGGTCAACCAGCCAGTCGAGGCCGTCAAGAAGGGCCTCTCCCGTGCGCTCGTCCACTACGCCCCCATCGCCGGCCGCCTCGCCGCCGAGGACGAGCAGAGCCTCAGCATCGCGTGCACCGGCGAGGGCGTGCCGTTCGTGGCGGCGACGGCGGACTGCGCCATGGCGGACCACGCCGGGCTCCTCGACGGCGCGCCGTTCTCGGCAGGCCTACTGGACGACCTGGCCATGTACTACCAACCGGCGGCGCGGCGCACTGACCCCCTGCTGCTGATGCAGGTCACCGAGTTCGCGTGCGGCGGGTTCGCCGTCGGCGTGACGTGGAACCATACGCTGGCCGACGGCGACGGCATGGCGCAGTTCCTCCAGGACGTCGGCAACCTCGCACGCGCAGACGAGGCGGCGGTTTCAGCGCCTCTGAGGGACGGCGGGGCGGTGTCGCTGCCGCTGCTGTCGCCGCCGGTGGTCGCCGCGAAGCAGTGGCTGATGCTGAACCGCGGCGGCATGGGCCTCGCGTACCTGGACATCACCATCCCGGCGACGCTCATCAACCGCATCAAGTCCGAGTACAAGGCCGCCCACGCAGCAGATGGCGGGTACTGCACGACGTTCGAGGCGGGCGTGGCGGTGCTCTGGCGGTGCCGCACCCGCGCCATCATCGGCGACAACTACGACCCGACGGCGACGGCGCCGCTGGCCTTCTTCGTGAACGTCCGCAAGCACGTGCGCGCGGTGGCCGGGTACTACGGCAACTGCGCGGTGGCGCAGGTGGCCTTCGCGACGGCCGGCGAGGTCGTCGGCGGCGATATCGCAGGCGTGATTGATCTGATTAAGGGTGCCAAGGACGGGGTGCCCGACCTGCTGAATGCCATGCACGGCGGCCGTGGGGTGGAGGGGGTGGGGGAGATGGGCGAGGAGGAGATGGCGGCGGTGTTCGGGTACAACGCGCTGATGGTGACAAGCTGGCGGAACATTGCGTTCGACCGCGTCGACTTCGGCGGCGGGGTGCCGGCGAGGGTGGTGGGGAGGTGGCAGCAGTCTACCATCCCCGGCTGCATGGCGTTCCTGTCCTGCAGGGCCACGGCGGACGCCGGCGAGAGGATGCTGACGCAGTGCGTCAGGGAGGAGCACGCCGCTGCATTCCTTGACGAGCTCCACAGGCTCGCCGCCGCCGATGGGCGCGTCGGTCTTGTCAGTGTCGGCATGAATTATGTTACGTCTAAATGATCGTATCATGTCGTGTACTCGTGTATGTGTTTTGATTTGATGCGTTGCATCGGATGAAGATTAATACTCGTTGATGAATGTGTGGGCGGAGGTGGAAATAATCTTAAGCCATTTTCTATGTGTGAGTGTGGCTAAAAATATGGGTGTGTCTAGAGACATAACTTATATCTAAGTCGAATTGCATCAGCTTGTTTTGATGCAGGCTTAAACAAAATACAAACAGCAGCATACACTAATCTTCAAGCAAAAATAAAATTCAACGATGAAGACATAAGCTACGTCTCAGCTAGCGGAAACTTAGCAATTCCGTTAAAATATGTACTACTATGTAAAACCATGCGGTCACATGAAAACACCCATTAATCAAAATATGGCTTGATTTATTGGGTGGATGCTAATTTGAAGTGTTACATGAATAAATGAAATTGCTTTTGGTAGATCCACGTACGTAGGAAGCTAGAAATATTTGGCACCCGGATCATCTCTATTTCCTTTCTTTTTCAGTGAGATCAAGCTCTATAAAATAATACTACTCACTTCATCTATAAAAGAATGTTGCATATTTGTACACATTGGATGTATGTATACACTAATTAAAAGCGTCCAGGTAAGTCTAAATTTAAACAAACGTGTGACATTTTTTTTGTAGACAGACGTGTATTTAACACTAATTTTAAGGAAAATGCTTCTGATCACCCGGGGGATCAAAGCAAACCCATCGTCTGCCTCCTGCCACGCAAGCAATGTGTCGTGGCCTTTCCTCACGCACATGGGTGGGCCCGAACTGAGCACAGACATCATCTTCTACCTCTGTACGCCAGTCGTTCCCCTCTACACAAAAATCCATGGATGATTTCTACTCTTGCGTGCGGCAGCCACGCTCTCGTCCGCCTCCAGTGCGCACGACCAACGCCTCTCCCGACCTCCTCCCTCTTGCATCCGCCGCGCGCTCGTCCGCCCCCGCGGAGCTCCGCCCCCCTGTGCGTGGCCGCACTGCTTCCCCTACCTCCTCCCCTCCAGCCACCGCGCCATCATCTGCGCCCACGCTGAGCTCTGCCAGTCGAGCTCTGCCTTTCCTCGCACAGTAGCCACGAAGTCGACGCCGCCTTCCCATCGGCCACACGGATCCCTTGCACCGCCGTCGGGGGAACAACGTGGCTGCTACTTTTGTGGGGGCACGGTGCTACCACGGTGGCGGGGGTTGCTGCCAATCGACGGCCGGCCTTGCTCCGACGGGTGGCCGGTTTTGCTACTTTTGCCAACCGACGTTGCTACGATGGGTGGCCGCCCTTGCTACAAGGGGCTGCCAGTTTTGCTACTTTTACCGGCCGGCGTTGCTACGATGGGTGGACGGTCTTGCTACTTTTACCAACCGGCATTGCTACATGGCGGTGGCGGTGTTGCTACAATCGCATAGCCGTGTTGCTTCCAGCGACGTCCTCTTCTGCTACCACCGGGACCGCGAGTGGTTGCAAGTCCTCCGCCGCCGCTGGACAACTCTGAAACCCGGCCACCGCTGCTCTGAGGCCGGTCAACGATGAGCTCGCCGGAACTAGGTGTTGCGCGCGTCGCCGGGGCGCCGCCATTGTGCTACAAGCCGGAGCTGCAAGCGGCCGTTGCCTCTGTTGCGGTGGTGTCGGCGCCATCGACCGCCGCCATGGTGTGAGAACAGAGCTCTAAAGGGCGGTGGTGCCGCGCCGTCGACTGCTGTGGTGTGAGAACCGGTTCGAAAGTTTATGAAGGACGGTATGCCTAAGTGGAGTTGATTCTTTTTGTGTGGAGAAGAAGGTGCCGACAGGGCTGTCGCCTTACGATCACGAGTGGCAGATTGACTTGATCGGACGGCCAGCAACCCGGGGGATCGGGCGTTTTGATCCCCCGGGGACGCTCAGTGCTGTCCACAA
>NC_061512.1:235979696-236042882 GCF_022539505.1 Lolium rigidum | reverse complement strand
TTTGGTTTAGGGAATATATGACCACATCCCGGTATAGAGGATTTTAGAGTGCCTTTCTCCACATCTATGGTTACTCCCAAAAGTTTCAGCAGGGATCTTCCAAGTGTGACTTGTCCTGTCCCTACACATTCAATAACGAGATAATCAGTGGATACCGTTCTTCCAAGTAGGGTTGTGAATACTCCTTCAGCTATTCCCTTAGGAATTATAACAGAGTTATCAGTAAGAGTTATTCCTTCTCCACCTTCAGTAAGTCCCCAGAGTGTCAAAGATTCATAAATACTTTCAGGCATAAGGCAAAATTCAGTCATAATATCACAACGGGCATAGAAAATTTTACCATCAATAGTAACTTTAATAGTAGGGTCCCACATTGAAGGTTCAGAGTTTATTGGGACATAATCAAAATGCTCATGAATCCGACTATACCCTTCTTTTAAGCAAGATACATTTGTCTCAAGAGTGTTTAATCTATTATGAATTCTAACAAGAGATGGATCAAAATTATTAGCGGAACTGGATGATGTAACCAATTTTTTATGGCATTAAAAGCTTGATCCCCATCACAATGAAGGAAATCTCCTCCCACTACAGCATCTAAGGCATATCTATAGCGAAGAATAAGCCCAAAATAAAAGTTACTAAGAAGCAAACTCTCTTCACCACCTTGTTTAAAAGTGAAGATCGATTCCTCAGGTGATAGAGTAACAACTGCAGGACTAGTCATGATAATAAAATAGAGCAAATGCAAGTAACTAAATTTTTTTGTGTTTTTGATATAGAGAACAAGACAGTAAATAAAGTAAAACTAGCAACTAATTTTTTTGTGTTTTTGATATAAGAGCAAACGAAGCAGTAAATAAAGTAAAGTAAAGCAAGACAAAAACAAAGTAAAGAGATTGGATGTGGGAGACTCCCCTTGCAGCGTGTCTTGATCTCCCCGGCAACGGCGCCAGAAAAAGTGCTTGATGCATGCAGTTAACACACGTCCGTTGGGAACCCCAAGAGGAAGGTGCGATGCGTACAGTAGCAAGTTTTCCCTCAGAAAGAAACCAAGGTTTATCGAACCAGTAGGAGTCAAGGATCACGTGAAGGTCTTTGGTGACGGAGTGTAGTGCGGCGCAACACCAGGGATTCCGGCGCCAACGTGGAACCTGCACAACACAATCAAAGTACTTTGCCCCAACGTAACGGTGAGGTTGTCAATCTCACCGGCTTGCTCGTAAACAAAGGATTAGATGTATAGTGTGGATGATGATGTTTGTTTGCGAAGAACAGTAAAGAACAATTGCGATGAGATTGTATTTCAGATGTAAAGAATTGGACCGGGGTCCACAGTTCACTAGTGGTGTCTCTCCCATAAGATAAATAGCATGTTGGGTGAACAAATTACTGTTGGGCAATTGACGAATAAAGAAGGCATAACAATGCACATACATATATCATGATGAGTACTATGAGATTTAATCGGGGCATTACGACAAAGTACATAGACCGCTATCCAAGCATGCATCTATGCCTAAAAAGTCCACCTTCAGGCTATCATCCGAACCCCTTCCGAGTATTAAGTTGCAAACAACGGACAATTGCATTAAGTATGGTACGTAATGTAATCAACACAAATATCCTTAGACAAAGCATCGATGTTTTATCCCTAGTGGCAACAAAGACATCCATAACCTTAGAACTTTCCGTCACTCGTCCTGCATTCAATGGAGGCATGAACCCACTATCGAGCATAAATACTCCCTCTTGGAGTCACAAGTATCAACTTGGCCAGAGCCTCTACTAGCAACGGAGAGCATGCAAGAACATAAACAACGCATATGTAGATTGATAATCAACTTGACATAGTATTCAATATTCATCGGATCCCAACAAACACAACATGTAGCATTACAAATAGATGATCTTGATCATGATAGGCAGCTCACAAGATCTAACATGATAGCACAATGAGGAGAAGACAACCATCTAGCTACTGCTATGGACCCATAGTCTAGGGGTGAACTACTCACACATCGATCCGGAGGCGATCATGGCGATGAAGAGACCTCCGGGAGATGATTCCCCTCTCCGGCAGGGTGCCGGAGGCGATCTCCTAAATCCCCCGAGATGGGATTGGCGGCGGCGGCGTCTCAGTAAGGTTTTCCGTATCGTGGCTCTCGGTACTGGGGGTTTCGCGACGAAGGTTTTAAGTAGGCGGAAGGGTAGGTCAGGGGGCGTCACGGGGGCCCCACATGCTAGGGCCGCGCGGCCCCCTCTAGGCCGCGCCGACCTAGTGTGGCGGCGCCCCGTGGCCCCACTTCGTATCTCCCTCGGTCTTCTGGAAGCTTCGTGGAAAAATAGGCCCCTGGGCGTTGATTTCGTCCAATTCTGAGAATATTTCCTTTGTAGGATTTCTGAAACCAAAAACAGCAGAAAACAGACAATCGGCTCTTCGGCATCTCGTCAATAGGTTAGTGCCGGAAAATGCATAAATATGACATATAATGTGTATAAAACATGTGAGTATCATCATAAAAGTAGCATGGAACATAAGAAATTATAGATACGTTTGAAACGTATCAGTGACTCCGGCGATGATCGGACGAGCTACTAGTGCGAGGAGAAGCGGTGCAGGGAGGGGAGTGAGGTGGTGTGAATGGTTGGGTCGAGGGAGTGCTCCTTTTATAGATTGGAGGTGGTGCCACGGGTGCTGTGGGAGGTCGTCGACGGCATGGCCTCTCCGGTGCTCGAAGGGGCAAGTGAGGTACTGCAATCGAGTGGCGATGGCATGGCGATGCTCGGCGTGCTTCTGGCGCGAAGAAAGGTGGACGGAATCGGTCAGAAGCTTGATTCGAGTGCTGCAGTACCCGCGGTACTTCTCCGGCGAGGACGACGGCGACAAGGCGGCCGCAGTCTAGTGAGCGTGTCTACGCGGTAGAGGCGAGGGTGGCGATGCTCGATGCAGGCGTAGGGATGCAGGGGGACGAGGGCGATGGGTCGTTGCCATGCCCTGGCGCGGCCAGTGCGCGCTCACCGCGTGCCTGGCATGCCCTGGCATGGTGCTGGGCGTGCGTCGCCTGGCCAATGCCGTGCTCGCGCGCGCTCCGGCCGTGCATGGTTGTGATCATCACGCGCATGGGCATCTCCAGGACATGATCAGCACGAGAGAGGAGGGCCAGAGATGAGTGGTGCGTGTGTGTGTGCATGGGTACGGCATGGACAAAGTTTTGGCATCTCCTCACTTTAATCAACCATGGCAGGTACTGGTCTTGGTGTAGGAGTGATAGGGGAGCAATGATGATCAAGTTTAGAAAGAGGTTTAGGCCAAAAACTGTTGGGTAAAGAGGTGTAGGGATAATCTGAGATGCTGCCTGCCAACTGCTCGACCAAATGGCCGCAAGAACATTTTCTTCGAATTTTGGAATTCTTTTTGGTGGATCTTGATCATATAATTAAAGAGACAGAATGGTGGTGTTGGTGGTCAATTTGATGAAATTTTGCAAAATTTCAAAAGGGGGAACATCTTCTCTTTGTTTCAATGTCACATCTTGTCAACTCTATTCTGGTCAACCTGGTCAAAGTCAGCATTGGTGGTCAACAGAAAAGTTGTTCACTTTGACATGGTCTTGGATGAGGTGGCAAGTGTTGACCAAGTTTGGTTTAAGAAAAGTCAAAACCAGGGGTGCAAAGTGGTGAAGATTTTATAAATGTCCAAATGGACCATTATCATATGTATGTTGGTTTTGCATTTTTCTTGGATTTGATTCTGGTTTCTTTGATGCATTTGTGTTTGTTTTTGTTATATAAGAGTTTTACAATCAATAGATCAAGCAATGGTGGCCTTTGGTGATGATTTGAAATATTGGCTAAATGTGTATGAGAGGGAAAATTGAATTCTCTTCCCTTTCTTTTCTTTCTCTCAAATTAGGGTTTGGTGATCTTGGTTTAGGGTTTAAGCATAATAGAACAACAATCAAACACTCATCATGGCAAATGCATACAAGAAAGCATGATCAATTATGCATAGCACTATATGTGAAGAAAAGTTTTTGTTTGTTGCAAATTTTGAGTATTTGAATTTCTCCTCTCTTTATTTCTTTATTGTTGAAAACTTGGGATGTTACACAACAACAAATGATTGCTTATACCTCTTAAATGCGGGCTAGTGATCTTTTATCTTCACTAGACTTTCATCGAATACTGGATCTTCATGCTTATATATGTCCCATAAATTTTTCTTCCAGGTCTGGAATTGTGTGGCCATCTTCTTGAGAGTCCAATCCTTGACATACTTCTTCTGGCCTTCCGTCATGTCTTCCGGTAGGCTGAAGCGTGTCAGTAGACTGTCCCAAAGAAAAAAATTCAGAGTATCGTTGACATAACTAGCTTAAGTCCCCGCGTTCTTCGGCTTATGCCACTCTTGAATGCTGATCGGTACATGGTCCCTAACAAGAACTCCAGCTTGATTTGTAAATTTGCGGCAGTGCTCTTTGGGATCCACCGGTTCACCACTATCTTTAAATATGGCGAGGGCTAACCTACCCTCGCCCTTTAGACGTTGCGTCGGGCCTCGTTTTGTTTTAACATACTAGCTCGATGATCCAGAAGGCTAAAATAAAAATGATTCGTTAATAAGTGCAATACAAATAATGAATGCATCTAGTGATGAACATAGACTTGATACATAAATATACACCTCGCCGGACTTTGTTATGGACACTTCGTTGTCTCTTCTAATTTCTTCAGACTCAAGTCCCTCACCGACATCGTTCAGAAATTGTGTGAACTCATAGTCATCCCCATCGGGTTCCCGCCCACGGGCACTATCATATATCATTTTCTGCACCATTTCTTCTTGATCCTCATCTCGGACGAAGGTGCCGTCCTCCATATCTCAATGTCACTACAAAATTAAGAAAGAAATTATTTCATTCATCATGTCATGATCATATATAACAGATTGCTAGATGGATAACAATTCAAATGAAGAAAGAAATAACCCTAACCCTAACACTCGGCGCTCCTCCTCCTCTCGCTCATCTCTCTTTTTCTCGACCCTAACCCTAACACTCGGCGCTCCTCCTCTCGCCCTTCTCTCTATATCTCGACCATAACTCTATGTCGCGGCGGCACCACCATGGACTCAGCACCGCCACGGACTCGACGCTCCTCCTCGATGTCGCGGTGCCACGGCCACGGACTCGGCGTTCCCCCTACTCCTCTTGATCTTCTTTCTATTTCTCGACCCTAACTCTATGTCGCGTCGGTGATACGTCTCAAACGTATCTATAATTTCTTATGTTCCATGCTACTTTTATGATGATACTCACATGTTTTATACACATTATATGTCATATTTATGCATTTTCTGGCACTAACCTATTGACGAGATGCCGAAGAGCCAGTTGCTGTTTTTTGCTCTTTTTGGTTTCAGAAATCCTACAAAGGAAATATTCTCGGAATTGGACGAAATCAACGCCTAGGGTCCTATTTTTTCACGAAGCTTCCAGAAGACCGGAGAAGTAACGAAGTGGGGCCACGAGGTGGCCACACAACAGGGCGGCGCGGCCCAAGCCCTGGCCGCGTTGGCCTACTGTGTGGGCCCGTCGTGACGCCCCTTGACCCGCCATTCCGCCTACATATAGTCTTCGTCGAGAAAACCCCAGTACCGAGAGCCACGATACGGAAAACCTTACTGAGACGCCACCGCCGCCAATCCCATCTCGGGGGATTCAGGAGATCGCCTCCGGCACCCTGCCGGGGAGGGGAATCATCTCCCGGAGGTCTCTTCATCGCCATGATCGCCTCCGGATTGATGTGTGAGTAGTCCACCCCTGGACTACGGGTCCATAGCAGTAGCTAGATGGTTGTCTTCTCCTCATTGTGCTATCATGTTAGATCTTGTGAGCTGCCTATCATGATCAAAATCATCTATTTGTAATGCTACATGTTGTGTTTGTTGGGATCCGATGAATATTGAATACTATGTCAAGTTGATTATCAATCTATCATATATGTTATTTATGTTCTTGCATGCTCTCCGTTGCTAGTAGAGGCTCTGGCCAAGTTGATACTTGTGACTCCAAGAGGGAGTATTTATGCTCGATAGTGGGTTCATGCCTCCATTAAATCGGGACGATGGACGAAAGTTCTAAGGTTGTGGATGTGCTTGTTGCTACTAGGGATAAAACATCGATGCTTTGTCTAAGGATATTTGTGTTGATTACATTACGCACCATACTTAATGCAATTGTCTCGTTGTTTACAACTTAATACTGGAGGGGTTCGGATGATAACCTCGAAGGTGGACTTTTTAGGCATAGATGCATGTTGGATAGCGGTCTATGTACTTTGTCGTAATGCCCTGATTAAATCTCATAGTACTCATCATGATATATGTATGTGCATTGTTATGCCTTCTTTATTTGTCAATTGCCCAACTGTAATTTGTTCACCCAACATCTGTTTATCTTATGGGAGAGACACCACTAGTGAACTGTGGACCCCGGTCCTATTCTTTACATCTGAAATACAATCTACTGCAATTGTTCTTTACTGTTCTTCGCAAACAAACATCATCATCCACACTATACATCTAATCCTTTGTTAGCAAGCCGGTGAGATTGACAACCTCACTGTTACGTTGGGGCAAAGTACTGTGATTGTGTTGTGCGGGTTCCACGTTGGCGCCGGAATCCCTGGTGTTGCGCCGCACTACACTCCGCCGCCATCAACCTTCAACGTGCTTCTTGACTCCTACTGGTTCGATAACCTTGGTTTCTTACTGAGGGAAAACTTGCTGCTGTGCGCATCACACCTTCCTCTTGGGGTTCCCAACGGACGTGTGCATTACACGCCATCAAGCTCTTTTTCTGGCGCCGTTGCCGGGGAGATCAAGACACGCTGCAAGGGGAGTCTCCCACTTCCAATCTCTTTACTTTGTTTTTGTCTTGCTTTACTTTATTTTATTTACTACTTTGTTTGCTGCATTAAAACAAAACACAAAAAAATTAGTTTCTAGTTTTACTTTATTTACTGTCTTGTTCTCTATATCAAAAACACAAAAAAATTAGTTACTTGCATTTACTTTATCTAGTTTGCTTTATTTACTACTGCTAAAATGGGTACTGTTGAGAATACTAAGTTGTGTGACTTCACTAGCACAAATAATAATGATTTCTTATGCACACCTATTGCTCCACCTGCTACTACGACAGAATTCTTTGAAATTAAACCTGCTTTACTAAATCTTGTTATGAGAGAGCAATTTTCTGGTGTTAGTTCTGATGATGCTGCTGCCCATCTCAATAATTTTGTTGAACTTTGTGAAATGCAAAAGTATAAGGATGTAGATGGTGACATTATAAAATTAAAATTGTTTCCTTTCTCCTTAAGAGGAAGAGCTAAAGATTGGTTGCTATCTTTGCCTAGAAATAGTATTGATTCATGGACTAAATGTAAGGATGCTTTTATTGGTAGATATTATCCTCCCGCTAAAATTATATCTTTGAGAAGTAGCATAATGAATTTCAAGCAATTAGATAATGAACATGTTGCTCAAGCATGGGAGAGAATGAAATCTTTGGTAAAGAATTGCCCTACCCATGGACTAACTACTTGGATGATCATCCAAACCTTTTATGCAGGACTGAATTTTTCTTCGCGGAACCTATTGGATTCAGCTGCTGGAGGTACCTTTATGTCCATCACTTTGGGGGCAGCAACAAAGCTTCTTGATGATATGATGATAAATTACTCTGAATGGCACACGGAAAGAGCTCCACAAGGTAAGAAGGTAAATTCTGTTGAAGAAACCTCTTCCTTGAGTGATAAGATTGATGTTATTATGTCTATGCTTGTGAATGGTAGATCTAATGTTGATCCTAATAATGTTCCTTTAGCTTCATTGGTTGCCCAAGAAGAACATGTTGATGTGAACTTCATTAAAAATAATAATTTTAACAACAATGCTTATAGGAATAATTCTGGTAACAACTATAGGCCATATCCTGCTGCTAATGGTAATGGTTATGGTAATTCTTATGGGAATTCTTACAACAATAATAGGAGTGTATCCCCTGGTCTTGAAGCCATGCTTAAAGAATTTATTAGTACACTAACTGCTTTTAACAAATCTGTTGAAGAAAAGCTTGATAAAATTGACATTCTTGCTTCTAAGGTTGATAGACTTGCTTCTGATGTTGATCTTTTAAAATTGAAAGTTATGCCTAATAAGGATATTGATAATAAAATTGTTACTACAGCAAATGCCATCCAAGTTCGAATTAATGAGAATATTAGATTGATGGCTGAATTGCATGCTAGGTGGGAAAGAGAAGAAAATGAAAAACTAGCTAAAGAGAATAATGTAGCTAAAGTTTGGACTATTACCACCACTAGTAATGATAATGCTTCACATGTTGCTACACCTCCTACTATCAATGGTAAAATAATTGGTGTTGGTAGTGTTTCTACTCCTAGTGCAAAGCGTGCAAAATTACCTGAAACTGCTAAAACTGCTGAAACTGATAAAACTGCTGAAATTTTTCAAAATGTTGGGGACAATGATCCCATTGCTGTAGGTCATAATGATTTATATTTCGATGATTGTCACATCTCTGAAGTTATAAAGTTCTTAAAAAACTTGCTAAAAGTCCCAATGCTAGTGCTATAAATTTGGCCTTTACAAAACACATTACAAATGCTCTCATAAAAGCTAGAGAAGAGAAACTAAAACTTGAAACCTCTATTCCTAGGAAGTTGGAAGATGGTTGGGAGCCTATCATTAAGATGAGGGTCAATGATTTTGATTGTAATGCTTTATGTGATCTTGGTGCAAGTATTTCGTTATGCCTAAGAAAATCTATGATATGCTTGACTTGCCACCATTGAAAAATTGTTATTTGGATGTTAATCTTGCTGATAATGCTATAAAGAAACCTTTGAGGAGGATTGATAATGTTTGCATTATGGTTAACAATAACCTTGTCCCCGTTGATTTTGTTGTCTTGGATATTGAATGCAATGCATCTTGTCCCATTATATTGGGAAGACCTTTTCTTCGAACTGTTGGTGCTACCATTGATATGAAGAAAGGTAATATTAAATATCAATTTCCTCTCAAGAAAGGTATGGAACACTTCCCTAGAAAGAGAATGAAGTTACCTTATGATTCTATTATTAGAACAAATTATTCTGTTGATGCTTCATCTCTTGATAATACTTGATTCACACTTTCTGCGCCTAGCTGAAAGGCGTTAAAGAAAAGCGCTTATGAGAGACAACCCATTATTTTACTTCTGCACTTTGTTTTATATTTTAGTCTTGGAAGTTGTTATTACTGTAGCAACCTCTCCTTATCTTTATTTTATTGCATTGTTGTGCCAAGTAAAGTCTTTGATAGTAAAGTCAATACTAGATTTGGATTGCTGCGCGAGACAGATTTCTTTACGTCACGAATTTCAATATGCCTCTCTCGTAGGTAACTCGGAAAAATCTGCCAATTTACGTGCGTGATCCTCGGATATGTACGCAACTTTCATTTAATTTGGGCATTTTCATCCGAGGAAGTCTGGTGCCTCTAAAAAATTTGTCTTTACGGACTGTTCGTTTTGACAGATTCTGCCTTTTATTTCGCATTGCCTGTTTTGCTATGTTTGATGGATTTCTTTGTTCCATTAACTTTCAGTAGCTTTGTGCAATGTCCGGAAGTGTTAAGAATGATTATGTCACCTCTGAATATATGAATTATGCACTGACCCTCTAATGAGTTTGTTTTGAGTTTGGTGTGGAGGAAGTTTTCAAGGGTCAAGAGAGGAGGATGATACAATATGATCAAGAAGAGTGAAAAGTCAAAGCTTGGGGATGCCCCCGTGGTTCATCCCTACATATTTTAAGAAGACCCAAGCATCTAAGCTTGGGGATGCCCAAGGCATCCCCTTCTTCATCGACAACTTATCAGGTCACCTCTAGTGAAACTATATTTTTATTCCGTCACATCTTATGTGCTTTACTTGGAGCGTCTATTTGTTTTTATTTTTGTTTTGTTTGAATAAAATCGGATCCTAGCATTCCTTGTTTGGGAGAGAGACACGCTCCGTTGTTTCGTATGAATACATATGTTCTTAGCTTTATCTTTAATGTTCATTGCGAAAGTTGGACTATTTCATTCATTGTTATATGGTTGGAAACGGAAAATGCCGCATGTGGTAAATGGTTTAATGTCTTGAATAATGTGATACTTGGCAATTGTTGTGCTCATATAGATCATGTTTAAGCTCTTGCATCATGTACCTTGTACTCATTAATGGATAAGCACATAGAGCTTGTCAAAATTTGGTTTGCATGATTGATCTCTAGAGTCTAGATATTTTCTGGTTAAGGTGTTTGAACAACAAGGAGACAATATAAAGTCTTATAATAGTTACAATATGTTCATATGTGAGCTTTGCTGCACCTTTTATACTTGAGTTTGCTTCAAACAACCTTGCTAGCCTAGCCTTGTATTGAGAGGAATTCTTCTCGTGCATCCAAATCCTTGAGCCAAATACTATGCCATTTGTGTCCATCATACCTACCTACCACATGGTATTTCTCTGCCATTCCAAAGTACATTACTTGAGTGCTACCTTTAAAATTCTATTCTTTGCCTTTGCAATATATAGCTCATGGGACAAATAGCCTTAAAAACTATTGTGGTGAAGAATATGTACTTATGTGTCTTATTTCTTAATAAGTTGCTTGTTGAGCGGTAACCATGTTTCTAGGGACGCCATCAACTTTTACCTTTGTTGAATATCATGTGATTTGCTATGCATGTTCGTCTTGTCTGAAGTAAGGGAGATTTTCATGATTAAATGGTTTGAGTATGCATACTGTTAGAGAAGAACATTGGGCCGCTAACTAAAGCCATGAATCATGGTGGAAGTTTCAGTTTGGACACAAATCCTCAATTTCTTATGAGAAAATTAACTGTTATTGAATGCTTATGAATTAAAGAGGAGTCCATTATCTGTTGTCTATGTTGTCCCGGTATGGATGTCTAAGTTGAGAATGAATCAAAAGCGAGAAATCCAATGCGAGCTTTCTCCTTAGACCTTTGTACAGGCGGCATAGAGGTACCCCTTTGTGACACTTGGTTGAAACATATGCTATGCAATGATAATCCATGTTAATCCAATCTAATTAGGACAAGGTGCGAGCACTATTAGTATACTATGCATGAGGCTTGCAACTTATAAGATATCTTATACATAACACATATGCTTTATTACTACCGTTGACAAAATTGTTTCTTATTTTCAAAATGAAAAGCTCTAGCACAAAAATAGTAATCCATGCTTCCCTCTGCGAAGGGCCATTCTTCTACTTTATTGTTGAGTCAGTTTACCTATTCTTCCTATCCCAGAAGCAAACACTTGTGTCAACTGTGTGCATTGATTCTTACATGTTTACCTATTGCACTTGTTATATTACTTTGTGTTGACAATTATCCATGAGATAAATATGTTGAAGTTGAAAGCAACCGCTGAAACTTAATCATCCTTTGTGTTGCTTCAATGCCTTTACTTTGAATTTATTGCTTTATGAGTAACTCTTATGCAAGTCTTATTGATGCTTGTCTTGAAAGTATTATTCATGAAAAGTCTTTGCTATATGATTCATTTGTTTACTCATTATCTTCATCATTGCTTCGAATCGCTGCATTCATCTCATATGCTTTACAATAGTATTGATCAAGATTATGATAGCATGTCACTTCAGAAATTATCTTTGTTATCGTTTACCTACTCGAGGGCGAGTAGGAACTAAGCTTGGGGATGCTTGATACGTCTCAAACGTATCTATAATTTCTTATGTTCCATGCTACTTTTATGATGATACTCACATGTTTTATACACATTATATGTCATATTTATGCATTTTCCGGCACTAACCTATTGACGAGATGCCGAAGAGCCGATTCTGTTTTCTGCTGTTTATGGTTTCAGAAATCCTAGTAAGGAAATATTCTCGGAATTGGACAAAATCAACGCCCAGGGTCCTATTTTTCCACGAAGCTTCCAGAAGACCGGAGAAGTAACGAAGTGGGGCCACGAGGTGGCCACACAACAGGGCGGCGCGGCCCAAGCTCTGGCCGCGCCGGCCTACTGTGTGGGCCCCTCGTGACGCCCCTTGACCTGCCCTTCCGCCTACATATAGTCTTTGTCGAGAAAACCCCAGTACCGAGAGCCACGATACGGAAAACCTTACTGAGACGCCGCCGCCGCCAATCCCATCTCGGGGGATTCAGGAGATCGCCTCCGGCACCCAGCCGGAGAGGGAAATCATCTCCCGGAGGTCTCTTCATCACCATGATCGCCTCCGGATTGATGTGTGAGTAGTCCACCCCTGGACTATGGGTCCATAGCAGTAGCTAGATGGTTGTCTTCTCCTCATTGTGCTATCATGTTAGATCTTGTGAGCTGCCTATCATAATCAAGATCATCTATTTGTAATGCTACATGTTGTGTTTGTTGGGATCCGATGAATATTGAATACTATGTCAAGTTGATTATCAATCTATCATATATGTTATTTATGTTCTTGCATGCTCTCCGTTGCTAGTAGAGGCTCTGGCCAAGTTGATACTTGTGACTCCAAGAGGGAGTATTTATGCTCGATAGTGGGTTCATGCCTCCATTAAATCTGGGACAGGTGACGGAAAGTTCTAAGGTTGTGGATGTGCTGTTGCCACTAGGGATAAAACATCGATGCTTTGTCTAAGGATATTTGTGTTGATTACATTACGCACCATACTTAATGCAATTGTCTGTTGTTTACAACTTAATACTGGAGGGGGTTCGGATGATAACCTGAAGGTGAACTTTTTAGGCATAGATGCATGCTCGGATAGCGGTCTATGTACTTTGTCGTAATGCCTGATTAAATCTCATAGTACTCATCATGATATATGTATGTGCATTGTTATGCCTTCTTTATTTGTCAATTGCCCAACTGTAATTTGTTCACCCAACATCTATTTATCTTATGGGAGAGACACCACTAGTGAACTGTGGAACCCGGTCGTATTCTTTACATCTGAAATACAATCTACTGCAATTGTTCTTTACTGTTCTTCGCAAACAAACATCATCATCCACACTATACATCTAATCCTTTGTTTACAGCAAGCCGGTGAGATTGACAACCTCACTGTTACGTTGGGGCAAAGTACTATGATTGTGTTGTGCAGGTTCCACGTTGGCGCCGGAATCCCTGGTGTTGCGCCGCACTACACTCCGCCGCCATCAACCTTCAACGTGCTTCTTGACTCCTACTGGTTCGATAACCTTGGTTTCTTACTGAGGGAAAACTTGCTGCTGTGCGCATCACACCTTCCTCTTGGGGTTCCCAATGGACGTGTGCATTACACGCCATCAGTCGGCACCGCCACGGACTCGACGCTCCTCCTCGATGTCGCGGCGCCACGGCCACGGACTCGGCGTTCCCCCTCCTCCTCTCACACTTTTCTCTATTTCTCGACCCTAACTCTATGTCGAGGCGGCACCGCCACGGACTCAGCACCGCCATGGACTCCCTGGCCCTTCTGCTTTGTATCCATCCACTTCCACACTCTCCTAGCCCCTCTCACTCGCTCGCGGCTGCGTCGTCGGCACATATGCTAATCTCTCCGGGGCTCGTAGCACTGACCGCCACCATGTCGATGACTCTCCACCACCGCCCTCGTAGCCGCCCGCTGGTCCACTCCGCGCCTGCCGAGGCCGCTGCCATCACTACTACCGTCCCTTCGAGAGAAACGGAGTGCCGCCTCGACCGCGTCCTCAAGAGACCGTCATGGCCTCCGTCTCCACTGCCACCGGTCAAGGAGGACGGGGCGCAGTCGAAGCATAAGAAAGCCTACGAGAAGGTGCGCGAGCTGCACGAGGAGATACGGGCGATCGGCTACGTCCCGGACACCCGCTTCATGCTGCACGACATCGATGAGGGCGCCAAGGAACGCGCGCTCATGTACCACATCGAGCGCCTGGCCATCGCATTCGGACTGGTGAGCACACCGCCCGGCACGCCTCTGCGGGTCATGAAGAACCTCCGCATCTACGGGGACTCCAGCTAGCAGCTTGTTGCCCCCTGGCGCCATCCTCCATCACCGACAGCACGCACGCCACGCGCCACACCCGGCCAGGCATTCCATCGAGCACCTGGCGCGCGGAGTGGAGCGGTGGTGTGCGGCGTGGCGCGTAGCGGTGGCGGCCACGGTCTCTAGCAGGTCTCGGGTGGCGTGGTGTTGCGCGTAGCGGTGGCAGCCACGGTCTCGCAGTGGAGGCACATCGGCGGCGGGCGATGGCGCCGGAGAAGGGGAGGGAGGCGACGTCCGGGGCGACATACCTGCAGAGCTTGCTGGCACGGAGAGGAGCGGCGTGGACGAAGGCAATGGCGACGGTGATGGCCTGCTGCGGCGTGGCGCGGTCGACAGCGACAACGACGGCGACGGCGATGGCGTGGAGGACGGCGACGGCGAGCGGGCGCGCGGTCTCTGCGTATGTGCGTGTGTTGATTTTGGGGACGGCGACGGCGCGCGCGGATAAGTGTAAAGGAGGGACCCCCTTTGGTACCGGTTGGTTACACCAACCGGTACGAAAGACCTTTCGTACCGGTTGGCCGGTACCAAAGGTTATTTTCTGTTTCTTTTTTATCTTTTCTTTAGATGTTTCTTTTCTGTTTCTTTTTTTTTCTGTTTCTGTTTCTTTTTCTTTTTCTTTTTCTGTTTCTTTTTTCTTTTATGTTCCTTTTCTTTTCTACTTCTTTTTCTTCTAATTTTTCTCTATTTCTTTTTCTTTTCTGTTTCTTTTCTTTTCTGTTTTTTTGTTTTCTTTTCTGTTTGTTTTTCTTTTCTATTTCTTTTTCTTTTTCTTTTATGTTCCTTTTATTTTCTATTTATTTTCTATTTCTTTTTCTATTTCTTTTCTTTACTCCCGCCATGATGCCGTCCACGCAGAAAAGTTTCCCGCCACGACGTCGCGCGGGAAAGTTTCCCGCCACGACGCCGTGCGTGAGGAAAAGGGCGGGAAATAATGGGCGGGAATAATTTTTTTTACGATTGAACTCGAATGAAAGTACATAGCTCAACTGAAAATTAAGATACACGGCCAGATTCGAATGTTGGAGTCATTCAGTCATAGTCGTGCCTAGCCCTATAAACGTCGTCAATGTAGTCATCGTAGTTGCCGATGTCGTCGTCGCTGGCATCGGGGTCGCAGTAGTCGAAACTCAGTGGGTGAGCATGCGTGGGCTGGGACTGAGGGTAGCGCAGGAGGGGGCCACGGTAGGCCATGACGCTCTGGAGAGTCCGGCCGCGCCACCACAGCCGACGGCCGGCCTCGTTATAGTTCGAACGAGTCAGGCCATCCTCCTCGTGCCTGGCAAGCGCACTCTCACGCCTATTGATTAAGAAGTTGTCCTAAGTCGGGCTGTAGTCGGGATGCCACTGGAGATTCCTCCGCTGCTCTGGCGTGAGCTCGAAGTAGTAATGGTTTGTGATGGCCATCTGGCGCGCCACACCTAGAGGGACAGGAGGGACCGGTATGCCTCCGACGCTCAGCAACCAGCCGGTCGGGATGCGGTAGCCCGGCGGGTAGGGGTTGTTCGAGGCGCAAAGCGCCTCCGCCTCCTGGGGGGTTAGAGATATGATGGAAGCCATGGGAAGAGAATGATGAGTCTAGATGTGATATGTAAATGGAGGCCAAGCGTACATATATATACTGAAAAAATGGCGGGAAGACGGAGGTGGGAAGACAGAGGTGGGAATCGGTGGAAAGCGCGGGGAGAAAATAGGCGGGAACGCAGTGGCGCGGGAAACTTTCATCCCGGGTGGGGGCTCAAACCGGGACAAAAAGATGGGGGGGGCCTTATATGGGGGAGGCTTATCTGGGAGGGCCTTATCTGGGGGGTGGCTAACCTTTAGTACCGGCTGGTGGGTGCAACCGGGACTAAAGGTGGTTTTTGTGTCATCTAACAAAACTGTCGGTGGGATAAGGACGCGTGGGTAACCTTTAGTACCGGCTGGTGGATGCAACCATGACTAAAGCTATCGGCAGGATAAGGACGCGTGGGTGGACGCACTGCTCTATGAGATAAAGCATGTAGCGCACGACACCCTGTCGGAGGAAGAAGACAAAGTAGAAGGGCGCCGTGCCTATAAAAGGAGCATCGATACGCCATGGCAAGCAGCTCAACAAGCCAACATGGATGGAGAGTTTCATCCCTATGGATGGAGGAAAGGGTTGGGAAATCTCCCGTGGCGGAACTTCTCGAAGATGCCCTTGGTGCACACACCCTATGGCATCTTCGGAAGTTCCGCCTTGGAAAATATTTTCCTGCTAGCCCGTGAAAGACTCCATCTCCTCTAACAGTGTTGGGGAAAGGGTTGGGAAATCTCCCGTGGCGGAACTTCTCGAAGATGCCCTTGGTGCACATGCCCTATGGCATCTTCAGAAGTTCCGCCTCGGAAAATATTTTCCTGCTAGCCCGTGAAAGACTCCATCTCCTCTAACAGTGTTGGGGAAGGGGTTGGGAAATCTCCCGTGGCGGAACTTCTCGAAGATGCCCTTGGTGCACACACCCTATGGCATCTTCGGAAGTTCCGTCTCGGAAATTTTCCCCTGCAAGCCCGTGAAATCTACTTAACTAGTAAAACAAGCCAACCATCTCCATTGTTAATATCTTACTTACAGTAACATCATTACACGAAAGTGATTTCCATATTGAGATACACAAATTATGATCCCTATCCAGCTAGTCTTCTGAGTTTTCTTTGTGTGTTTCCCTTTCTTCTGATTGCGACGCAACCATGGACAATCTTCATTATTTAAGATGATGCTTGGGTCAGTTTTTACCTTGAAGGGTGGAATATCATCAAACTTATTATAATCTTCTGACATGTATGGAGCCACCGAGATGGAATTATGTAGATTTGTGTAGTGTGCTTGAGTGAAAGAATGTCCGTCCATACACGTTGTTGCTTTCTTTCCTAGCGTGCCATTTCCACGCTAGCCTCCCCTCATAGCGCGACTCGAGAACACCGATCGACTTAAGGTCGGGAATAAAGTAAACACAAAACTCAATGACCTCCTCTCGTTCCATAGCCCTTAGAGATGCTTCCTTCGTCCTAGCACGGTTATGAACGTACTTCTTTAAGACTCCCATGAATCTCTCAAAGGGGAACATGTTATGTAGAAATACATGACCGAGAACGCCAATCTCTTCGACCGGGTAAACTAGGAGATGTGTCATAATATTGAAGAAGGATGGTGGGAACACCAACTCGAAGCTGATTAGACATTGCACCACATCCTTCCGTAAATTTTGTACAATTAGTGGATTGATCACATTCGAGAAATTGCATTGAGGAACGCACATAGCTTCACAATGGGTACTCGAACATTTTCCGGCGAAGCCCCCTTAATGCAACCGGAAGTAATTGTGTCATAATCACGTGGCAGTCATGAGACTTTAGGTTTTGAAACTTTTTCTCTGACATGTTTATTATTCCCTTTATATTCGACGAGAAACCAGACGGGGCCTTGATGCTACTCAGGACTTTAAAAAAGATCTCCTTCTCTTCTTTGGTAAGAGCATAGCTAGCAGGACCTTGATACTTCTCTGGATTCAGGTTGTTTCCTTCATGGATACTTTGCTGGTCTTGCCGTGCATCCAGTGTATCTTTTGTCTTTCCATACACGCCCAAGAAGTTTAGCAGGTTCACGCAAAGATTTTTCTTCACGTGCAACATGTTGATTGCAGAGTGAACCTCTAGGAATTTCCAGTAGGGTAGCTCCCAAAAGATAGACTTCTTCTTCCACATGGGTATGTGTCCGTTAACATCATGCGGAACAGATTGTCCGCCAGGACCCTTTCCAAAGATCACTTTTAAATCCTTGACCATATCATATATAACATCCCCAGTAGGGCGGGTAGGATTCGTTCGGCTATCTGCGTCACCTCTGAAATGCTTTCCTCTCTTTCTTATGTGATTTTGTTTTGGAAGAAATCGACGATGCCCCAGGTACACATTCTTATTTCCCAAATATATACTATCAGACTCACCTAAACAGTGTGTGCATTGTATCCCTTGTTTGTCTGCCCTGAAATGTTACTAAGAGCATGCCAATCATTGATGGTTACAAACAACAACGCTCGTAGGTTAAATTCCTTTTGTTCGTGCTCATCCCACACAGGTACACCTTCTTCACGTCACAACTTTAAAAGTTCTTCAACCAATGGCCTCAGGTACACATCAATAATGTCGTTGTAGGGTTGCCTCGGGCCTTGGATGAGCACTGTCATCATAATGAACTTCCGCTTCATGCACAACCAAGCAGGAAGGTTATAGATACATAGAGTCACTGGCCAGGTGCTATGACTGGAGCTCTGCTCCCCGAAAGGATTAAAGCCAACTGTACTTAGACCAAATCTTAAGTTCCTTGCGTCATCTGAAAATGACTTGAACTCTCTATCGATATTTCTCCACTGCGACCCGTCACCGGGGTGTCTCAGCATCACATCTTTCTTACGATCCTCTTTGTGCCATCACAACAACTTGGCATGCTCTTTGTTTTGGAACAAACGTTTCAACCGTGGTATTATAGGAGCATACCACCTCACCTTCGCAGGAACCCTCTTCCTGGGGGTGGACTCGCCCTCAACATCGCCAGGGTCATCTCGCCTGATCTTATACCTCAATGCACTACATACCGGGCATGCATTCAAATTTTCGTACTCCTCGTGGTAGAGGATGCAGTCATTGATGCATGCATGTATCTTCTGCACCTCTAATCCTAGAGGGCAGACAACCTTCTTTGCTTCATACGCACTAGAGGGCAATACGTTTTCCCCTGGAAGCATCTTCTTTATTATTTTTATCAACTTTTCATATCCCTTGTCAGAAGTACCATTCTCTGCCTTCTATTGCAGCAATTCCAGCGTGGTACCCAACTTTTCTCGGCCATCTTCGCAATTCGGATACAACAGTTTGTTGTGATCCTCTAACATTTTCTCTAACTTCAACCTCTCCTTTTCACTTCCACGGTTTATCTTCGCATCAAGAATGGCCTCGACCCAAATCGTCATCGGGGTCATCAAAAAACGGCTCATCAAAAAATGGGCTCTTCTTCAGCCTTCGTCTTCCCCTATTCTACTATCACCGTCTTCGGTGAACATAGGATAGTTGTCACTATCATCTTCTTCTTCGTTGTCTTCCAATATAACCCCTCTTTCTTCGTGATTGGTCCAACAATTATAGCTGGGAATGAAACCGTTCTCCAGCAGGTGGACGTGAAGGGTCTTTGAGGTACAGTAATCCTTCATATTCTTACAGGAACTACATGGACAATAGATGAAACCATTCGACCGCCTGTTTGCCTCAGCCACTTTGAGAAAATAACGCATGCCATTAATGAAGTCGGGATGGCATCGGTCACCTTACATCCGTCGACTCATCTGCATTATATAAGTATATCAAAATCATTAATTACAGAACATCATGGATATATGAGTGACCAACTTAATTAATATTCAAGTTCATCACATAAAACTAAGTTTTTTTATAAAAAAGAAGAGGCTCACCGAGGTGGTACGGTGCCGGCTAGGGGACGACGCTGGCGATCGACGGCAGTGATGACGGGGATGATACTAAAACCTACAAAACATACTATAATTTGAGCTCAAATTGCATATAAAAATAAAATCCCTAACTTAGGCATTTCATCGAACACCTTGCTAGCACTAGAAAAATAATACGAGTTATACTAGCAAAGAAATGAGCTAAATTAGGAACGCCGGGAGAAAGGATTATATTGCTAACCCTTGGATAGATGGATGTCGTTAATCTTGTTAAAATGGTGGAGAAAAAATTAAGATTTGTTGAAGTGTGAGAGGTGAAAAATATTTAGAAATGTGTGAGAGAGAAGAGAAAATGAGAAAGGATCGGGGAATGCATGAACGTCGACTACATGACACTTCACCAATTATGGGCCTAGGGGAATGCATCTTGTATTCGTTTGCTAATTGCGGGGTTGCCGGAGTGACAGAAACCTAAACCCCCGTTGGTATATCGATGCAGGAGGGATCGCAGGATCTCGCAGTTTAAGGCCGTGGTTAGATTTATTCTTAATTACTTTCTTGTAGTTGCGGATGCTTGCAAGGGGTA
This sequence comes from Lolium rigidum, assembly GCF_022539505.1. Taxonomy (NCBI): domain Eukaryota; kingdom Viridiplantae; phylum Streptophyta; class Magnoliopsida; order Poales; family Poaceae; genus Lolium; species Lolium rigidum. Next base: position 236,022,688 of record NC_061512.1, on the reverse strand, counting down.
TAATCACAAGTATGTATTAGTCCTAGGAAGGGCGGTACATTAGCATAGGTTCACCCACACAACACTTATCATAACAATGAAGATTATTTAGCCGTATGTAGCGAAAGCACTAGACTAAAATCCCGTGTGTCCTCGAGAACGTTTGGTCATTATAAGTAAACAAACCGGCTTGTCCTTTGTGCTAAAAAGGATTGGGCCACTCGCTGCAATTGTTACTCTCGCACTTTACTTACTCGTACTTTATTCAACTGTTACATCAAAACCCCCTGAATACTTGTCTGTGAGCATTTAGGGTTTCGGTGGAAAGCGCGGGGAGAAAATAGGCGGGAACGCAGTGGCGCGGGAAACTTTCATCCCGGGTGGGGGCCCAAACCGGGACAAAAAGATGGGGGGGCCTTATATGGGGGAGGCTTATCTGGGAGGGCCTTATCTGGGGGGTGGCTAACCTTTAGTACCGGCTGGTGGGTGCAACCGGGACTAAAGGTGGTTTCTGTGTCATCTAACAAAACTGTCGGTGGGATAAGGATGTGTGGGTAACCTTTAGTACCGGCTGGTGGATGCAACCATGACTAAAGCTGTCGGCAGGATAAGGACGCGTGGGTGGACGCACTGCTCTATGAGATAAAGCATGTAGCGCACGACACCCTGTCGGAGGAAGAAGACAAAGTAGAAGGGCGCCGTGCCTATAAAAGGAGCATCGATACGCCATGGCAAGCAGCTCAACAAGCCAACATGGATGGAGAGTTTCATCCCTATGGATGGAGGAAAGGGTTGGGAAATCTCCCGTGGCGGAACTTCTCGAAGATGCCCTTGGTGCACACACCCTATGGCATCTTCGGAAGTTCCGCCTCGGAAAATATTTTCCGCTAGCCCGTGAAAGACTCCATCTCCTCTAACAGTTGTTGGGGAAAGGGTTGGGAAATCTCGTGGCGGAACTTCTCGAAGATGCCCTTGGTGCACATGCCCTATGGCATCTTCAGAAGTTCCGCCTCGGAAAATATTTTCCTGCTAGCCCGTGAAAGACTCCATCTCCTCTAACAGTGTTGGGGAAGGGGTTGGGAAATCTCCCGTGGCGGAACTTCTCGAAGATGCCCTTGGTGCACACGCCCTATGGCATCTTCGGAAGTTCCGCCTCGGAAATTTTCCCCTGCAAGCCCGTGAAAGCTACTTAACTAGTAAAACAAGCCAACCATCTCCATTGTTAATATCTTACTTACAGTAACATCATTACACGAAAGTGATTTCCATATTGAGATACACAAATTATGATCCCTATCCAGCCTAGTCTTCCGAGTTTTCTTTGTGTGTTTCCCTTTCTTCTGATTGCGACGCAACCATGGACAATCTTCATTATTTAAGATGATGCTTGGGTCAGTTTTTACCTTGAAGGGTGGAATATCATCAAACTTATTATAATCTTCTGACATGTATGGAGCCACCGAGATGGAATTATGTAGATTTGTGTAGTGTGCTTGAGTGAAAGAATGTCCGTCCATACACGTTGTTGCTTTCTTTCCTAGCGTGCCATTTCCACGCAGTCTCCCCTCATAGCGCGACTCAGGAACACCGATCGACTTAAGGTCAGGAATAAAGTAAACACAAAACTCAATGACCTCCTCTGTTCCATAGCCCTTAGAGATGCTTCCTTCTGTCCTAGCACGGTTATGAACGTACTTCTTTAAGACTCCCATGAATCTCTCAAAGGGGAACATGTTATGTAGAAATACATGACCGAGAACGCCAATCTCTTCGACCAGGTAAACTAGGAGATGTGTCATAATATTGAAGAAGGATGGTGGGAACACCAACTCGAAGCTGATTAGACATTGCACCACATCCTTCTGTAAATTTTGTACAATTAGTGGATTGATCACATTCTGAGAAATTGCATTGAGGAACGCACATAGCTTCACAATGGGTACTCGAACATTTTCCGGCAGAAGCCCCCTTAATGCAACCGGAAGTAATTGTGTCATAATCACGTGGCAGTCATGAGACTTTAGGTTTTGAAACTATTTCTCTGACATGTTTATTATTCCCTTTATATTCGACGAGAAACCAGACGGGGCCTTGATGCTACTCAGGACTTTAAAAAAGATCTCCTTCTCTTCTTTGGTAACGAAGATAGCTAGCAGGACCTTGATACTTCTCTCGGATTCAGTGTTGTTTCCTTCGTGGATACTTTGCTCGGTCTTGCCGTGCATCCAAGTGTATCTTTTGTCTTTCCATACACGCCCAAGAAGTTTAGCGGTGTTCACGCAAAGATTTTTCTTCACGTGCAACATGTTGATTGCAGAGTGAACCTCTAGGAATTTCCAGTAGGGTAGCTCCCAAAAGATAGACTTCTTCTTCCACATGGGTATGTGTCCGTTAACATCATGCGGAACAGATTGTCCGCCAGGACCCTTTCCAAAGATCACTTTTAAATCCTTGACCATATCATATATAACATCCCCAGTAGGGCGGGTAGGCTTCGTTCGGTTATCTGCGTCACCTCTGAAATGCTTTCCTCTCTTTCTTACGTGATTTTGTTTTGGAAGAAATCGACGATGCCCCAGGTACACATTCTTGTTTCCCAAATATATACTATCAGTCTCACCTAAACAGTGTGTGCATTGTATCCCTTGTTTGTCTGCCCTGAAATGTTACTAAGAGCATGCCAATCATTGATGGTTACAAACAACAACGCTCGTAGGTTAAATTCCTTTTGTTCGTGCTCATCCCACACAGGTACACCTTCTTCACGTCACAACTTTAAAAGTTCTTCAACCAATGGCCTCAGGTACACATCAATAATGTCGTTGTAGGGTTGCCTCGGGCCTTGGATGAGCACTGTCATCATAATGAACTTCCGCTTCATGCACAACCAAGCAGGAAGGTTATAGATACATAGAGTCACTGGCCAGGTGCTATGACTGGAGCTCTACTCCCCAAAAGGATTAAAGCCATCTGTACTTAGACCAAATCTTAAGTTCCTTGCGTCATCTGAAAATGACTTGAACTCTCTATCGATATTTCTCCACTGCGACCCGTCACCGGGGTGTCTCAGCATCACATCTTTCTTACGGTCCTCTTTGTGCCATCACAACAACTTGGCATGCTCTTTGTTTTGGAACAAACGTTTCAACCGTGGTATTATAGGAGCATACCACCTCACCTTCGCAGGAACCCTCTTCCTGGGGGTGGACTCGCCCTCAACATCGCCGTGGTCATCTCGCCCGATCTTATACCTCAATGCACTACATACCGGGCATGCATTCAAATTTTCGTACTCCTCGTGGTAGAGGATGCAGTCATTGATGCATGCATGTATCTTCTGCACCTCTAATCCTAGAGGGCAGACAACCTTCTTTGCTTCATACGCACTAGAGGGCAATACGTTTTCCCCTGGAAGCATCTTCTTTATTATTTTTATCAACTTTTCATATCCCTTGTCAGAAGTACCATTCTCTGCCTTCTATTGCAGCAATTCCAGCGTGGTACCCAACTTTTTCTGGCCATCTTCGCAATTCGGATACAACAGTTTGTTGTGATCCTCTAACATTTTCTCTAACTTCAACCTCTCCTTTTCACTTCCGCGGTTTATCTTCGCATCAAGAATGGCCTGACCCAAATCGTCATCGGGGTCATCAAAAAACGGCTCATCAAAAAATGGGCTCTTCTTCAGCTTCGTCTTCCCCTATTCTACTATCACCGTCTTCAGTGAACATAGGATAGTTGTCACTATCATCTTCTTCTTCGTTGTCTTCCAATATAACCCCTCTTTCTTCGTGATTGGTCCAACAATTATAGCTGGGAATGAAACCGTTCTCCAGACAGTGGACGTGAAGGGTCTTTGAGGTACAGTAATCCTTCATATTCTTACAGGAACTACATGGACAATAGATGAAACCATTCGACCGCCTGTTTGCCTCAGCCACTTTGAGAAAATAACGCATGCCATTAATGAAGTCGGGATGGCACCGGTCACCTTACATCCGTCGACTCATCTGCATTATATAAGTATATCAAAATCATTAATTACAGAACATCATGGATATATGAGTGACCAACTTAATTAATATTCAAGTTCATCACATAAAACTAAGTTTTTTTATAAAAAAGAAGAGGCTCACCGAGGTGGTACGGTGCCGGCTAGGGGACGACTCTGGCGATCGACGGCAGTGATGACGGGGATGATACTAAAACCTACAAAACATACTATAATTTGAGCTCAAATTGCATATAAAAAAATAAAATCCCTAACTTAGGCATTTCATCGAACACCTTGCTAGCACTAGAAAAATAATACGAGTTATACTAGCAAAGAAATGAGCTAAATTAGGAACGCCGGGAGAAAGGATTATATTGCTAACCCTTGGATAGATGGATGTCGTTAATCTTGTTAAAATGGTGGAGAAAAAATTAAGATTTGTTGAAGTGTGAGAGGTGAAAAATATTTAGAAATGTGTGAGAGAGAAGAGAAAATGAGAAAGGATCGGGGGGGGGGCAGTGATCATAAAGAGGCACCCTTTAGTACCGGTTCTTTAGATGAACCAGTACCAAAGGTCCGGCCCTGGCCCCACCCGCACCTGAAATTCGGGTTGAAGATCTTTCGTACCGGTTCGTAACACGAACCGGTACGAAAGCCCCTAACGAACCGGTATAGATGCTCCTCGCCCGCCTGGGCGCCCGAACCGGCATAAATGACCCCTTTAATACCGGTTCGTAAGGAAACCGGTACTAAAGGCTTAGACGGTTGCCCTTTTTCTACTAGTGTACATAGTGTGAGCCGACTACATGAAGGACCCGGGCGGGGTGTATCCACCCTCATCGTTGGTGAAACAAGAAGCCCGGATCCGAGGGTGCGCTCCAGTAGAAGCTGCAGAAGAACCAGCTGGAGAAGCACCGGGAGTACGACCAGGAGAAGTCGACGGAGAGGCACCAGCAGAGGCACCAGCAGAACGTCCAGGAGAAGTCGACGGAGAGGCAGCAGGAGAGGCACCAGTAAAGCGCCCAGGAGACCGACCACCTTCATGAACCGGTGTGACCTCACGCCCACCCGGCGAGGCCTAGTTCCCAGAGCATCCCGGTCCCTACATGTTAGCAACTTGCGAGGTCTACTTTTAGTACTAGATTTACTAGTGTGTATCTACTTCACTTAAAAACATCTAAAACGTCTTATATTCATCAATTCATGATCCTACGGAGTACTATACTAGATTCAGAAAAGAGAGTGTCGACAGTAATTTTCAAGAGAACAGCAGGATAAATTATACACGTAGCGTCCGGAACGCACAATATATAGATGATAATAAGCATAACGGTGTCTGCGTGAAGTGTAATGTGTGGCTGGTAATAGCGAAGATTGATTATATTTATGGACGTGGTTGCGTGCATTTGGATGCCCCTATATCATCTGACATTCTAACCGCTGAGTTACCAACATGCATTATCGGTGATCCTTGATAGACAACTTCTCAGGGCCACACGTGACAAAAAAACAGTGTCGCAATAGTTATTGTAGGTTTAGATTTATTGAACTCGTGATAAGTATTTTGGATCGAAGGGAGTAAAAGAAAGAGACCGATACGCACTCCATGTCCAGATGTATCTACTTGGGCGAGATCAAGAAGAGAGAGAGCTAGCAATGAGATCGATTTGTGTTTGTTTTTATTTTCTAAATCTAACTTCCTTGGGAAGTTGCTGCCCACTTCTAGCCCCACCACTAATTAATGGCGGAATGCGGGAATGTTTTCTCAAAGCCAGTTTGGTGTAGAAGGTCTTATTTCAACACTGTCCAGGAAAAACGAATGTAGTTGCGGACCAATCCGCTAAGCAATCTTATTCTTCGACAAAACTATTCGGGATGTGCAATAGTGCTCACTTGGACTCAAGGAATCGCCCTCTTTTTCACTTTCCCTTTTGCTGCCTGCTGTTGGAATTATATCTGTCCTTCCTGGCAAATTCCTACTGTCACTATCACTGGGAATAATGCTCTTATCATGGGTTTTATTGATAGCCTTAGGAGAGCCATCAACCAACATTTCTCTCTTGAGATTATTGCGCTTGTCTGTTGGGCCATATGGATAACTATGAATGACTTTATCTTGAAAGGCATTCCTCCAAGTATCTACTGAGATCGTGCCAATTTTTAAGAAGGAAATGGGTCTCCTACTTCACAAGGCAAAGAGGAAAAAATATTCTGGCATGAAGATTTGGGTGACCAATTTTGAATAGTTCATTTTCTGGCTTTCTAGGCGCTTTTCTCTAGCACCTCATTTGGTTGTATTTTCCCCAAAAAGTTAAAATTAATAAAAATATTACGCAGTGGGGAAACCTACTGTACAACCTTCAAAAAAAAACTTGGATGGTGATCCTCCCGGTTTCATCTTACCATGTGTAATAAACGGTGTAACTCTAATGTCCATTCAATAAAGTGCTACTAGGATTTTCCTTAAAAATCTGAATATATCCCTTGATAGAATAGAGGGTATCGAAAAGTTGTACCGGTCATAGTAGATGCATCATATGGTGCCGAGAGACTCCTGCCCTGAACTCTAGCTTCTAATGTGGCATCATATGTGGCATGGTTCGACGCCAAACTCAATGATGCTGACATGCATTTTGGTAATAGAGGATTAGAAGTAACACATGTTTGTCGCCAGACTCCGTAGCACCGAAGTGTACGTAGAAGGTAGGTGTCATCGTGACTGACACCGAAGTCACATATTAAGTTGGAGTTATCAAAAAATCGATCTCCTTCTAGCTAGAAAATTTTGATACCGTTCTAGCTACATCATTTGCCTATTTGCTAGAAAAATCTTAATTTCAAAGGAAAAATAATTTTTTTTCTTAACTATTTTTATATGGTAATATCATATCTAGTATCCTCATTAACGTATTTTGAGATCATATATATCCTCATTAATGCATTTTATTTGCTCTCACACACACATATTGATACAAAATTAATGGGATTTCTTCTTTATCTTCACATCAGTAATCATGCACCCCATATATTCACCCATGAGCTATATATATGGACGTGCATCTATGAAAATCTCCAATTAATATATCCCTTAACAGGAACCACACGAAAACATGGCCGCAAGAGGTTCTCTAATAAAACAAATGTTTTGGCATATTCTAATAATCGGTTACACATAACACACACTCAATCACTATTCACTGGCTATCCATGCCTCACATGGAATAAACTCCGTCCACCCAGTTCGCCAACCCACCAACAAAATCCTAAACATAAAACCCAACTCCTCTCCCTTTGCTCTAGCCCTGCATTTCACCCTCTCCCCTCTTTTCCTCCTAGTCCCCCAGCCACCGCTGCCACCAGTAACCACGACGATGTACACCCCACTCCCACTCACCAATGCCGGTGGGGTCAGGAGCATGCCAAATTGTGAGGGTGATGTACTCCTTGGCGACGTGGATGTGTTCCTCCCACACGTAAGTTCATAATCTAGCATGGAGCGCGGCCACCACCATGTGTTCTCTAGTAACAAGATCTGAATCAGCCGTCGGTCAGCGGCGAGTGACATGTGCCCACCAAGGGCAATGTTGCAAGTGATCATCACCTACTCCATGCGCTCCAAGCTCCTGGCAAAGACACTAGATCTCCACCCCAAACCCCCCTAGGTAGGCGTCATAACTTCTTGAATAAACACATGGTATATATAGTACGATTTTGTGTAGTACTCGTCTATAGATTTTAATTGTATCGATGGGGGAGATATTTGATTTTGGGTTAGGTATGCACAACTCATGGTGCATGACTAGAGAAAATAGTACCATGTATACCATGGTTATTTCCACAGTTGGAACATAACCGGCCAAGGAGAGGGATCTGGGATTGAGATCCATCATATTTTCATGGAGCTTGTAGTGTTGTGATTAGGCGCTGATCAACCGCAACATGACCCTAGGCAGCCACATGTCGCTCGCTGGTGACCGACAGATTCCAGATATTGTTGCTTGAGAACACAGTGTGGTGGTGGCACTTCATCTGAGATGCCGGTTTTCCAGGTGGGAGCAACACATCCACGTCATCGAGGACGACGAGGAGCACAAAATGCTCCTGGCTCCACAAGCCCCGGTAAGAAGGGTATCCATTGCACTTCTTTGTGGTGGTGGTGGCTGGCGGATTGGAAGGCAGAGACAAGAGAGACGAGAATATGAACTAAAAGGCTGGAGCGGAGCGGGAGAAGTTGGGGTTTATATTCAGGTTTTCGTTGTTGGATTGGCATGCTCGATGGATGGAGGTATATATATATATATATATACATCCCAATGTTATTAATAGATATGATCTCATCATATCTGGCTAATTAAGAAGATTTTTTGTGTTTATGAAATTAAGACTTCTCGTGAAAAATACTATACCTTCTTACACTCATGAAGTAAGATGCGAAAAAATAAGATCACACTCCTAGTGTCATTTTGCACTCCAATGTGTTCATGGGTGAATGTATCTGTAAACATAAAGGAAACATCATAATTTTGTGTTAATATGCATGGAAACATATAAAATGCATTAAAATGGTTAGATATTGTTCTTGTTATGAAAAAAACGTGTGATTACGGTGTGTTGTTAGCAACATAGTCGCAACAAGTGTTCGGGATGCCTACGACAGCCACGTGGTGAAGTTCGTTCTACACTTGCCTCGACGCAGCGTGACCTACTCCTATGTTAGGAATAAGGCGAGCGGGCTTGAGCGATGGCTTGAGGCATGTGACCCTCCCAAAGGCCAACTCCCAACTGCTCGTCATCGGCGTCAATTCAAGCCGGGATAGACCCTCGAACCCAATCTTGGAGCTCATCGAAAGAGTCTTGGAGGTATAGTGCCCATCCCTTTAATTTATTTCCTTTAAGTAAATGTGAATTCCTTACATGCCCTTGGTGTTCATTTATAGGCTTGAGTAGCTTGGTAAAAGATGAAGGGTGCCCTTTATAGGTGGTAGGCGAGAAGGTATTTTGGTAACGTATGGTTCACTAGTCTCAATCAGCGAGAGGCGAGCGTCTAGCAGAAAGTAGGGGCGGTGACCCGGCTACGACGACAAGGCCCCGAGTGCCATACTGTTGCGGTCAGAAACCCACCGGCGAGCAGCGACGGGCAACACAGGAGAGCCGGGAGCAACTTAGGGCTACGGCTGGCCCTGGTCCCTCCGAGCGACGGCCCGCAAAGACTCCGGCACGCACGTCCGATGCTGGTGCAAGGGCGTGCCACCCGACCTATACCCGGTCGTGAAGGTGATGGAGATGCCTCGCTTAGTTTCCTGCATGGCATACACGTAAACATTAAATACGAGCCTCGATCGGCTCTCAGGTTGTCTCCGTGAATCGGCTCAAAGAGCCGATCCACCCATGATTCGTACGAGGTGTACGAATATATGGTGGTCCTGCTTGATCAAGATAAAGCTAAAACGATCTACGACGATTTGGGGTTTTCACCACATAATCGGATCATCCTACTCACGATTGGGCCTCGCGGCCACGCACGGTGATCGTAAGCCGATCCTAGACAGGGCCTAAAAACCAACACGAGGTTGATCCCCGGAACATCCTGTCTAGGGCTAGCAAATTACACCCTACGCGCCGCTGGATCCTCCAACCCTTTGTAAGGCCTAACTATTGTAGATATTAAACTAATCCTTGAAGAACAAGGAGCAACCGTAACGGATCGGATCTACTAAATAATGATCAAGCGGGTGCCGCCCCTACACCTAGGATCGGTGTAGGGCGGCCGGATGTATAAGGGTTGCACGACGATAGCATATGATACGAAGAACAATGCTAACCCTAACACATCTAAGATAACTACGTTGCTCACCATCAAAAAGGCTTCAGTACGAGCAACGCATGACAACGAATAAACTTGTACTGCCTAGATCGCAAGATGCGATCTAGGCAGCATGATGCTTACCCGGAAGAAACCCTCAAGACAAGGGAGTTGGCGATGCGCCTAGATTGGTTTGTGGTGAACGTTGGTTGTTGTTTATTTCATAAACCCTAGATACATATTTATAGTCCGTAGACTTTCTAACGTGGGAATAATCCCCACCGTGCACGAGACAAACTCTAACTAACCGACACGTATCCTACTATATTACAGATACACGGGAAAACTAGCCCAAACTTTGCATAACAGGCCGATTCACGTATTTCTTCCGTATATAATCTTCAAGCCCATCTTGATCGCGGCCCACCTCTGACTCGGTCAAATTCTGGTGATAACACATGCCCCCCTGGTTTTGGAATTGATAATTCCAAAATCACTCGCTTTCTTCGTCGGGTCATGTCGTGGCGTAACCGTCGCGAGATCCTTCATCATGATGCCTTGCCTTCTCAACTTCTCCGCGTGACTCGGCAGTTTTTTTGTTAAGCATCACTTCCTCGGAATCGCTCGTGGCATTGAATTTCCACTATATCCCCTTTTATTTAACCGCTCCAAACAGTTCGCTTCCGCATCCCCTTCGCATTAGCACTCCAAAAGCCCTCCTGCGCCACCATGTCTTCTTCCTCCTCTGCTTCATCGGATCTTTCCACCCAGTCCTCCTCTTCCCGCGAGCCGACGCCGGAGCAGAACCCGGAGGAGGTCCATGCGGCCAACACCCGCCGCGCCATCGAGGCCGGGGAGGAATCCAGCCATGACTTCTCCGTCTGGTCTGAGGACGACAAGTCCCTGACCGACGGAGAAAGTGACCTCCGCTTCCTCGCCGACGGGGAAACGGAGGAGGAGAGCGATGACGATCGCTTCTCCTGCGACGACTTCACCTCTCCCGAGGAGGAGGAGGAGGAGGAGGAGGAGGAGGAGGAGGAGGACGACACCTCCTCCGACGAGCCGCCGGCCAAACGCTTCTGTCCCTGGCCGGGGAACCTCAGCGACTTCGACAGCGACGACGACGACGCTGACGAGGAGGATGAGGACAATGAGGGCCCGGCCGGCGGCCGCTGGAGCAGCGACGACGAGCCCGCCGGGAGTAGCACCGACAGCGGCGACGACGGCGACGATGAGGGCAGCGACGGCCCATAGATAGGACCATTAGCATAGGATCAGTAGTAGTAGACGGGGCAATGTATCCCCTAGTACTTCCTTTTGGGAGCAATCAGCTCTTTATGTAAGAAATCTTGCTTATCAACGAAGAATTTCCCCAATTTGATTTTGCCGATTTTCTTTGAGCCAATTTAGCTGATTTCCCCTCATACTGATTTTGCCGATTCGTCCACTTAGCCAATGCTTAATGAGCCGATAACAACGCATCAGTCCTTCACAATCCGTCCTTTAATTCTTCAACTGATGACTTTGAGATCTGGTGGACAATGTGGGATCTTCAAGAGAGCCCTTAAATTCCTCCCACCAGGCCCAATGATCCTCTTCTGCAAGAACTCACCATTTTTGAAGAAGATTGCAATGAAGGATCAACCGATGATGCCCCAACCGGCTTCAAAATCGACAAGACCAGCAGCGATCTGTTTACCTCGATCCATTGTGTTGCTTGCGGTTGACGATGTCGAAGATCTTGAGCGTGCCATCGAGATCAGCTCCTTACGCCTCTAGTTCCCACAGACGGCGCCAATTGACAAGGTATCAACTTGTCAATGCCTATGGATTGTAGGCTAGGGTTTAGTTGGAAGTAGAGGGTAAGTAGATCTCGAAGGTTTCAGCCAAAAAGTACTCGACGATTATGAAAACTAGGGTTTGCAGACAATGATTCGATTGATTCTTCGTCCCTCGACTCCCCCTTTATATAGGAGGTGGAGCCGAGGGATTCGTACTATACAAGTTTACAGAGTCCGGGACGGTTTCTAACTCATCCCGCCAGATTACAAATAACACTTCCTATTACAACTCTATCTTTTCCTCAAATACATCTTGGGCTCTCGAATCTTCTTATTCTTCGGGTAGTGGGCCTTCATTAAACCCCGGGTACTATATTCGGCAGGCCCATTTGGGATGCCTATGTCACCAGCTGCTCCCCGAGCCTCAGCCAAGGCGAGAATACTGGTGAGGATGCACAGATCAGACAAAAGGCTTTGAACTCAGGTAATTTTGAGACAGCCACCCTGCCGATTCAACCGCTCTTGACCCCATCGATTGCCTCTTCCTCCGTTGAAAGCCGATATTGCAGACGAAACACCAACGGCTTAACGAGCAAAAGGCCGCCTTGTACGCCAAAACTGACTTCTGACAGTCCTGCTGCAATCGGCTCATAGCAGCTGAGGAAGCTCTCACTGTTTGCCCCTTCGAGGAAGTAGAGGGCCTCACAGATGAACTGGACTCGGTGAAAATCCGCGTCTTGACCACGCAGCAGGTAGATCCTGTGTAATTGTGCTAGAGTCGATGGCTGTGCATCGGCTTCGTTTCTTAGTTCTAAAGTCGATGTCCTTGCATCGGCTGTATATCATGAAATTTTTTTTTACTGGCCGATTTTTCCTATCGGCCCCCAACATTTCACTGCACACATGTTCATCTGCACATGTTCATCTGATTAGGTGCCCCCCCGAGCCGAATCCGTCGAGGAACTGCAGATATCGGCTCTGTAGTTTAACCAAGGCACATGTATTTGCACGTCGGCTCCGGTAGGACCAATGTTGATTTTTCCTAACTCATCAGCCGACGTAAAACCGCTGCCCAATGGATCGATGTTGAACACAAGCAGAACATGTGGTGAGGATAATTTTTGGCCGATTGCTGGAATCGGCCTCCATATTGATCGAAGCGCTCAATGAAGGTTTTGTAATGTTCCTTCATAGATCTTTGGGGCCGATCGGATCGGCCTCGCCACGTTTGCTCATCGGTTTGTTCTTGCTACACGGTCAGGCCGGTGGATAAGACCAGCCTAACCCTGCCCTTCGTCACGTCGATGCGCTCGCAGTCGTCCAAATTGATACCTGAGAGTGGCTCTTGGCCTGCTGTTTCCCAAGCGTTCATGCCGGCCGTTGAAATCTCGGCTGAGTCATCGGCCCGGACGACCTCTACCTCATCTCCATCCCACTGTATTACGCATTGGTGCATCGTGGAGGGAATGCAACAGATTGGCGTGGATCCAATCTCTTCCTAGCGGAACGAGCATAGGTGCTCTTGCTATCGACGATGAAGAACGTCGTAGGGATGGTTTTCCTTCCTACGGTCAGATCCACGTTCAGAACACCTTGTGCGTCAGACGCTTGGCCGTTGAAATCGCTCAATGTCACGTTGGTCTTGATCAGATCGGAGCTAGAGCGTCCCGACCGACGTAGCATAGAGTATGGCATAATGTTGACTGCCGCTCCGGTGTCCACCAGCATCTTGTTAACAGGCCTCCCATCGATATAACCTCGCAAGTACAGGGCCTTCAGATGTCTGTAGCTTCTTTCTCGTGGTTTCTCAAAGATAACCGGCCGTGGGCCGCAGTCAAGTTGTGCCACAGGTGCCTCGTCTAATCCTGGAGCACTGAACTCCGTAGGAAGGATGAACACCATATTTGTGCTAGCCGATGTTTCATCATCGGCTTTCCTTTGTTTGGGGCGCCACTCCATTTTTTGTGGTCGACCCTCTTCATCCAGGGTTCGCTGAATTTTCGCGGCCAGATCAGGCCGCGCCTTCCTTAGCGTGTGCAGGTATAACTTTTCGGCTTCCTCCAAGCCGCGCAATCGCTGAACCCTACGTTTTTGGGAACGGCTGAGTCCATCAGGGCACCACCTTGGCCGGTGGTACCTGTCTTCTTCTTCTTCAACATCGTCTTCCAAATCCTCGAGATCTTCTACTCGAGGGGACTCAGCGTGCTTGTTCCGAGGCGGGAGAGGTCCTAAGCGTTGGAATACGGACACGTTAGCTGCCTCCTTCTTCTTCTGGTTACATTCTGGGCAATTACCGATTGTAGGCAATCGGCTCATTCCTGAATCCCAGCAGTGTCTGAAGAAGGGACAGTCCCAGTGCCTATCTTCGTCGTCTTGCTCCCTTGATTTTTCCTTGTCACGGCGCTCGTACTCCTCATCGCGATCATGCCGACGATGTCTCCTGGCGTCCCTAGCCAGACGGTTTCTATCATCATCGTCGCTGGATCGTCGGCGTTGGCTGTATTGACTCACATACTTATTGAGGAGGTGATCAGAGAGAGGTCGCTGATATCTCACATTCCTTACTTCTCCCTCTGTGATGTAGCGCTTGCCATCGTGACGGAGCCGATCGCGTGGCGCGGCCTCCTCTGTGTCCTTGCTACGAGAGCAGCTGCCCTCGTCTCCGTCCTTGCCAGAGTGGTGTCCAGGTCCTACCATGTTGATGTTGAACGAGAATCTCGGCCGGCAACCGTCGGGGTAAGTGCACTCCACCATGTTAACGGTGGGGAAGGGGTGGGTGTCGACCTTCATGGCGTACTGGTTGAAAATCGGACGTCCTTGTTCTATCGCCATTTGGATCTGCGACGCCACACCCTGCGGTCGTTGGTGGCATGGGAGAACGAGTTATGCCATTTGCGGTATGGCTTTCCGTTCAGCTCCCGTACCGTGGGGATTTTGAGGCCTTCGGGTAACTTCAATCGCTTCTCCTTGAGTAAGAGGTCAAAAATTTGCTCGGTTTTAGTTACGTCGAAATCAAACCCTCCGGGCGGACCCGGTGGCTTAACCCATTTGCGGGATATGGGGGTTGCCCCCCGAGTCCATTCAGCCACTGCTACCTCTTGATCTCCCGCAGAGCCTTCATCTTCATCTGCCTCAACCAGGACTACCGCACGCTTGAATTTGTCCTGGTACAAGTCCGGGTGGCGCTGTTCATATGCCGACAGTTTCTGAACCATGTGCGCCAGTGAAGGGTAGTCTGCTTGGGAGGCCATGCCCTTGCTTGGTGATGCGAGGCCCACCACTGCCAACTCGACTGCTTCCTTTTCAGTCACACGAGCCGAATAACATCGGTTTCTAAGATTTCTGAAGCGCTGGACGTATTCTGCCACAGTTTCCCCGCGCTTCGGACGTATTTGTGCTAGATCGGCAAGGCCAGACTCGGAAGCCTCTGAGTGATACTGCATGTGGAACTGTTCTTCCAACTGCTTCCAAGTCCGGATCGAGTCTGGCGGCAACGAAGTGTACCACCCGAAAGCCGATCCTGTGAGGGACTGTGCGAAGAACCTCACACGTAGCTCATCTGCTGCTGAGATCGTGCCCAGCTGTGCCAAGTATCGGCTCACATGCTCGATGGAGCTGGAACCATCCGATCCATTGAACTTGGAGAAATCGGGAGCCGATATTTGGGTGGTAGCGGGATCAACTCGTACTCGTTGGGGTACGGCTTGGAATAGCCGATTGTCCTCCTTTTCGGCACCATGCCGAACTGGTCTCTCAGTATGGTACTGATTTGATCCGCGGTACTGGCTGCGGGAGTCGAACTCTAAAGATTCGCCGGAGTGTTATACTTAGCCAGCCATGCTTGCTTTTCCAGCTCTGAGCCAACTGCAGGAGCTGAGCTCTGGAGGTTTGTCGGAGTGGCATATTTAGCTAGCCACGTCTGCTTCTCAAGATCTGTTGCTGACGTTCCTCCTGCTTTCCGAAGTCCTCTCTGTTGCGGCCTGGTTTATGAGCGCCCAGTTATCGCAGTCCGGCACGTATGTGCACGTGTATCCGTGAGGGATCTCCTTAGGCGCCTCGTACAAGAACTGGTAGTCACTAGGGTCACCACCGATCTTGTAGACGACGAATGCCGGTGAATTCGGCACTTCTGGTGCTGCCAACGCGAATGGCAGCGGTGGACGGGACTGGAGTGGTATCTCTCCTTGGTATGTCCCGAGAGCTGGTCCTGACGGAGAGTATTGACGACTCATGATTTCCTGGATCACTCGAAGAGCAACTCGCTCCAAAGTGTTCACCAGGTTCTCAGAGTGGCGGTGTAGCGAATGAGCTACCATGAAGTTTATCTCCTGATGCAGGGACCTGGTGCGTTCTTCTGACGGGGCGGACAGGTCCACTCCATCGAGCGCACCTTCAGGTGAGAACCCTTTCCACCTGATGCCATGTGAACGGGTTCTGTGAAAAGAGCCGATGAGGTCGGCTTCGAGGATCGCCTTGACCTCGTCATACTTCTTCTTGAGCTCATCGGTCAGATCCTCGTACGTGACTGGGGTGCCGTCCGCCATCTCAGATGTAGATGGCGATGTGGTTGATGTCGAAGATTGTCCCACCGGGCGTGCCAGAATGTGTTGCGGTCAGAAACCCACCGGCGAGCAGCGACGGGCAACACAGGAGAGCCGGGAGCAACTTAGGGCTGCGGCTGGCCCTGGTCCCTCCGAGCGACGGCCCGCAAAGACTCCGGCACGCACGTCCGATGCTGGTGCAGGGCGTGCCACCTGACCTATACCTGGTCAGGAAGGTGATGGAGATGCCTCGCTTAGTTTCCTGCATGGCATACACGTAAACATTAAATACGAGCCTCGATCGGCTCTCAGGTTGTCCTGTGAATCGGCTCAAAGAGCCGATCCACCTATGATTCGTACGAGGTGTACGAATATATGGTGGTCCTGCTTGATCAAGATAAAGCTAAAACGATCTACGACGATTTGGGGTTTTCACCGCATAATCGGATCATCCTACTCACGATTGGGCCTCGCGGCCACGCACGGTGATCGTAAGCCGATCCTAGACAGGGCCTAAAAACCAACACGAGGTTGATCCCCGGAACATCCTGTCTAGAGCTAGCAAATTACACCCTACGCGCCGCTGGATCCTCCAACCCTTTGTAAGGCCTAACTATTGCAGATATTAAACTAATCCTTGAAGAACAAGGAGCAACCGTAACGGATCGGATCTACTAAATAATGATCAAGCGGGGTGCCGCTCCTACACCTAGGATCGGTGTAAGGGCGGCCAGATGTATAAGGGTTGCACGACGATAGCATATGATACGAAGAACAATGCTAACCCTAACACATCTAAGATAACTACGTTGCTCGCCATCAAAAAGGCTTCAGTACGAGCAACGCATGACAACGAATAAACTTGTACTGCCTAGATCGCAAGAAACCCTCAAGACAAGGGAGTTGGCGATGCGCCTAGATTGGTTTGTGGTGAACGTTGGTTGTTGTTTATTTCATAAACCCTAGATACATATTTATAGTCCGTAGACTTTCTAACGTGGGAATAATCCCCACCGTGCACGAGACAAACTCTAACTAACCGACACGTATCCTACTATATTACAGATACACGGGCAAACTAGCCCAAACTTTGCATAACAGGCCGATTCACGTATTTCTTCCGTATATAATCTTCAAGCCCATCTTGATCGCGGCCCACCTCTGACTCGGTCAAATTCTGGTGATAACACATACAACTAATAGCAGCGAGCCAGCGACCCAGCCTCCCATCCAAAGCGCACGACGAACCTCCGGTTGTTGCACACCTCTTCTCCATTTGGCAATGTACCTTGCAACTGCAAGAACGCACATATACCTCCATGGTACAAATTTCTTGTAGGGAGACTATAACATTTGAAATTCTTAGTTAGGAATTTTTTAGGTCAAACTTTCAATAAATATTGGTGTTCACAAATTGCAATTTAGTACTAGGCTGGTGTCATGGGGAAAGCAAGCCATGTACTCCTTTTTTAGATAAAAGGCATATAATGCCCAACTTTAAATTAATAAAGCTAGAAGGATTTAAGGTTTACAAACACCAGAATATGTTGGGCCTATAGCTTCGCCAAAAATATATAAAGAAAGAGCACACAGGGATCGGCCTCCCCACTAACATGCCGAGCATCAAACGTCACCAAGGAAAGAGCACTAGGTATTCATCTTGCTGGCTTCATGGACACATACAACTCCCTTAGCTCGTGCGCCATCCAGCTTAGTCCATCCCTTTCCTTTGCTTTGAATTTGAGGCTCCACAGCTGCAAGAAAATAGTAGTTTTATAGATTATGTCAGCGGGGTGAGTGATAGTTTTCTTCTCAATGGTAAGGTTGTTGCGCGTATTCCATAAAGCCTAGGATTGGGCGAGGAATAAAGCCCAAAAAATTCTCCGTATATCCCATGAAACTCGACAGAAGGACATGGAATTGGGCAAAATTGGTGGGGCGCTAGTTACACCCTGACGCAACACGGACCTGGCAAATTGGGCTATAGAACAGAAGAAGAAAATATGATTGGCATCCTCAAGGGTCCCACAAAGCAAGCAGGAACCATTGGAAGGGCCATGGTAGATGACGATCTGTTGGCTGTCATGAGAGGATTTTGTTCTTAATAGGTACTTTAGCTTCCCACATGTCTTTGAAGTGAGCTACCGTTGTGCCTTCTGAGAGCTTGGCGTACATGGACTTGATAGAGAATTTACCCCAAGGTTCCAAGTACCATGAAAATTTGTCGCGCCCAGGACAAAGTTCCACGGAGTCCACCTGAGCCAATAGTTCCCGCCACTGGCGCAAGCCCTCCTGATCCAGTGAGCGGCGGAAGCGGATCTCCAGCTCAGAATTGTGCTAGGCATTGGCCACCAAGATTGACTGGTTGTCACATATAGCGAAAAGGAGGGGGGAGGTGTCCTTGAGGGGGGCATTACCCAGCTATAATCTATCCAGAAGTTTGTGTGAACTCCGTCCCTAACATCATGCTTAGCCCCCACTATGAAAAGGTGTTTAATCTTGTGTAAATTCTTCTAGAATTGGGAGCCTCTTTGGCCAGTTCCCGTAAACGGATCCTAACGATTGTGAACAAAAGATATACATAATACTAGTTAATTCACAAGATTACAAAAGATAGGTAGTATGTTCTACAATTTATTTTTGTGTTCTCCTCTATCTTAATCTGCCCAAAAAAAAATTTATAGCTCTGCCACTGTTTATATTGTAAAATAGGGGAAGTATTTTTCAACTTCCAACGGAGAACAGAAGAACACATTTATGCACCTATTAGTTTGCTAGCCAGCTAAAATATACTATATAAATTTGTTCAATTTATCTTTTTTGCATGTCCATAGTGTACATAGTTATTTCACATAAAAAATTTGCACGTCCATAGTGTGTACATAGTTGATTACGTCCAGGGAGCCTGGGTTCTAATAGCATATATATGGCCCATATCCGATTCTAAAGTTTCGTAGCCAATGTATAGCATTACCCAGTTCCTAATGAACCTTCAAATGACTATGGCCATCCTGAATCTCGACATTGGCTTTCATTTGCCAATGGCAAAGATAAAATGTCTAAAATACTGACGTAACCATGACCTCCCCCGTTCGGGGTTTGCTTTCCGCACTATTAACCCTAGGATAACAACCGTGAAGGAAGCCACCGTAATGTTTACGGTAACCATATCAAGATAAAAAAAAAATGTTTTGTCGTATCCAAAAAAAAAAGCTGGCTCCAATAAATAAATTCTTCATGTTAATAATTATTAAAATAAAATGAACCGGAAGCAATTGTATCAACGCACGGGAAAATTTTCCACTATTGTAAAATAGGCGAAGTATGTTTCAATTTCCAACGGAGAACTGAAGAACGAATTTATACACGTATTAGTTTGCTTGCCGGATGAAATATACTATATGAATGATAATAAGCTATGGAATATGTGTGTGTAACTTCCCCGTCACTGTGCGGGAGGAGAAAGGCGATTTTTGGGCGACTCCGTCGATCCGCCGCGCTCGCCGCTGAGCCGCGGGATTCTCCTCCTCCGTCGGCCGCTCCGGCGGCGGGAGGTTGGGGATCCCCGGTTCCGGCTTGTATATACGGTAGGGTAGGGTGGAGATCCCGCCGGCGGCGCCTTGGAGGAGGTGGGGCTGGTGGCGGGTGGTTTGGTGTCGGGGCGGCCTTCTCCGGCAGTGGAGCTCCTGGGGGCTCGTCGTCGTCGCGCTCGACTTGTGGGGGCTCGAGGCCCGACGTGGTGCTCGAGTCCTTCGGCCTTCCGTCGGATTCGTGCTGGCGGTGGATCTGGAGGCTGGAACTCGGGGTTGGGCAAGCTCGGTCGATCCTGTCTGCATCGACGTCGAAGACGGCTGCGGTAAGGTGGAGTAGATGGAGCGGGAGGGCACTCGCCGTGCTCGTTCATCGCCGCTGCGCGGCGAACGGGCCTTGCGGCGGTCTTCAACAAGAGAGGTGCTCTCGGGGCGCGGTGAGAAGGGGAACGGCGGCCTTCGTCGTCGAAGCCGGAGGAGATGTTGCGGTTTACTCTGGTTCTGTATCCACTACGTATGATGTGATGTATTTCGTTTCTGTACTATGTACAATGTACGTGGTATTATGTTGAATATACGTGTGGGCTTTCAAAAAAAGGAATATGTGTGTGTAATATATGGCTGATAATAATTAAGCTAATGCCCCTGGGCCCTGCATCATGTGACTGAGCTGCCAACATGCATTATTATTGGTGGTCCGTGACAGACAACTCGTGTAGCAGGCGCATGCATGCAGGCTAGTCATCGATGGATCATGGGACCATATTCGATCTCCCTCTCTTTTGGTTTCAGGTACGTACGTATGTACGTGGCAGAAAACAGTAAGCCAAAGTGACTGGTCGACGGATACACGTTATTTTTTTTGGATACACGTTATCTATCTGGCGAGCTAGATAGCTAGAGGATGGATGTGTCGGAAATACATTTTTAAACATGGGAGCATATGCTCCTGTTATCTAGAAAAAATAAAAAATATTGAAAAAATAAGAATAAATTTTTGGTGCATATATATCAACATTATAAGTGCACACCGCCAAGTTTCGCGGAAGAAATATAAAAACATGGACTGTGTAAAAAAGAAAAAAGAAATGTAGCTTGAAAAGCTTTTTTAAAACATCAAATTTTATATTTTTTACACACGACACAAAAATATCGGCTTTTAGCGAAACAACTTTATGAGCAAATAGGATGTCGGGACGTGTATGCATTAATTTTTTGTTCATACATTTTTAATATTTTAAACTGTGTTTTGAAGTTGTTTTAAAAACCGGGAGCATATGCTCCCGGGTGCAAAAACACCTCGGCCTGGATGTGTGTTATTTTCAGTTTTGCCAAATCAAGACTCATTGGAAAGCTTTCGCCACTTCTAGCGCTCGCCACCGTAAAACTAATTCAGAATCTGACCCTCGATTTACTCGCCACCATAAAACTAATTCAGAGTCCGAGTGGAAAGCCCATTTTGCTAAGAAAGTGCCAGAGATACTTTTTGAGAAGACTCTAGATCCGGTGAAAGTTGTGCGTACCGTTGATAATCTAAATGACCCTGTACCATCGTCGTCATCTGATTATAGGCGTTCTATTGAAAGGTCGTATGATGATATGGTGCTAGCGAAAAAACCCGATCAATCGGTGGTCTCAGCGAAAAAAGGGAAACAAGTGCACCAGCTCGGAGAACAACCCATTCAAACGGCTTTTGATATGCTCAAAGTAATTTTAATTCTTATCGGTTTTTTCGTTAATTTCCTGATATCAACAAATTGATAACTCTTTTATGCACTTTCTTTTGTCGGGCAGCGTATGGCAAACGTTCATCCAGGAAGATCCGACCGGTGGATGGAAACCGAAGCTGATATGGCGTGCGAACAAAGTAAGTAGTACTACCTAGGTCCACACATCTTTATCATACTTGATTATTGTTTGATTGAATTATATTCTTGTACAGAAATACGCGACAAAACCAGTGGGGACTAATCTATGTGGATAGTACGTTTGCGAGTACATCCACAAAATTATCAGCGAGAGAATGAATAATCAAAGAAATAGAGAGGTACGAAAACAATATTCACAAATTTATTTTGTTACCATAAGTTGTGCTAAGTTTCAGTCATAATTTTTTGATTGTGATTTGATATATATATACACACACATAGCTCATGTATTCACTTGTATCTCGTTCTTTTACAGTTGGCAAGAAAGCGGGACAAGATCTCAATCGAGCACCGCTTCAAAGCAATTGGGAGGAATTGGCAGGATTTTTCCTTCGGGACGTTATACCTAATTTTGGAGAGTACCACTATGCATGAAGATCTACATGTAATATATAGTTTGACTCGGAGAGTACCACTATGCTACATGTAATAGATAGTATGCCTCGGAGAGTACCACTATGCATGAAGATCGATCTTCATGCATGTACTACTTAATTTGCGATCTTATGCAATTACATGGGTTATATTATATGCACCAAGTTGATATGAATCACCTTGATCTTCATGTACTACCTAAACCCAAACGTGTTTCTGGCGCATCGACGCGATCCTCGTACGATGAAACGGTCTGATACCCCTAAACCCCTCCTAAAACCCTAAACCATGAATTCTTTGCTGCGACAGAGATTTATGCACTTTCTCTGTCGCGGTAGCCAACCTTTGGTACCGGTTCCTGTTACAAACCGGTACCAAAGGTCTCCAGCCCCGCGGTCTCCTGGGTGCCCACGTGGAGGCCCCTTTAATACCGGTTCGTAAGGAACCGGTACCAAAGGGGGGGCTTTTGTCCCGATTCATTTGTACCGGTTGCATAACCGGTACAAAAGGCCCTCTCGAACCGGTATTGAAGCCCATTTTTCTACTAGTGGAAGATGTCTTGCCTTCTTGAGTGGCTCAGCTACCTGAAGGTGCTTTCTTGATGCAAGCGGCAAGTAATAGAGAGGTTAACACTCGCTAATGGTGTTATCAAACACACAAAACCACTTAGGGAATGTTTGTACAAAGTCCACTTTCAATGTTCTTCCAATCTCCCATTTTTGGTGTTTAATGATAATACTAGGATTTGCAAGGGATATAACATATATGCAAAGCAACAAGATTACAAAATAGAGACGGGCTCCCCGTAAATGAGCGCACGTTTTGATTTTGCATTTGAATACAAGTGCACGGGATTTAGGTCATAACTCCCCCTCTATTTCATGATCTAACAATCATATGTGCAAGTAAACAAGATGAGCAAAAATATACAACACTTGCACATGATAGAGACAATATAAATGATAAAGTAAAGACTAGCTCGGATAGAGAACATACCATACATAAATAAACATAGTCTTTACCGCATAGATAGCCATATGTCTTACAACCACACACGAACGGATTTCTCAAACCAAAAAAAATAAAATGAAGTTCAACAACGACTAAAGATAAATGGGCATAATCTCAAAGACACATCTCTACTACTATAGTGTAGCAGTTTTGAATTTGGATTTACCAGCTCCGTCTCAGGTTTCCCGCCAAAACATCCTATAGCGATTCCCAGCCGTTGATATGCATACTGAGGTGGCATCTACGATTCATCGATCATGGTGGCAGAGAATCCAATGGCTACCGTTTGTGGGATTCGCTCATGGCATTTGCTGGCGTTGTAGGTCTGCTCTAGACCATGTGCATAAAACGTGAACCATCTAGGAGCTACGAGACATTTCTAGAACCATGTAGGGTTCTGGAAACAGTGGATCTCTTGTCTAGCGATTGATCTAGAACATTTTATCCTCCACCATAGAAGAAATATTAGAATATATGGTACTGCTAACCATCTCTGATATTATATAATGAGTAAGGTTTGTTAGGTAGGGCAGATGGACACAAGTTTTCCCTTCTTACAAAAAAATGAATTTTTTTCTTAGTTTCAACACATTCTTTAA
This sequence comes from Lolium rigidum, assembly GCF_022539505.1. Taxonomy (NCBI): domain Eukaryota; kingdom Viridiplantae; phylum Streptophyta; class Magnoliopsida; order Poales; family Poaceae; genus Lolium; species Lolium rigidum. The sequence continues at coordinate 235,999,147 of NC_061512.1, read as the reverse complement.
AAAATTGACGATCTAGCTAGCATAGTATTTAACAAATCATGCAAAATATGAATTAAAATAATGTGTACTTTTGACTACTCAAAAATGATAAAAGTGTGGATCCGAGGATAGAACTTTTAAATATCAAAAACATTTTAGACTTTGTCATTTTTATATAGCTCAGAATACAAAACATGTTTATGCGATACGTCATTAATAATTTTATATATTTATTTCATGATTTTTTGAAACTTACAAATATTTTTTGAATACGTAGAGGGCACTGGATCGTGGAAGCCAAAACGAACTTTATGTTTTGTCAGGCCATCAAAGTAATTGTGGAACCGCGAGTTATATATAAAAACGAAGTAAGTAAGAAATGTGCAATAGCGTATCAGCAGTTCAAAATTTATGTGAACTTCAGTTGAAGATTGTTTTCTTTATTCGTATCAAAAAAATTTGAAAACTTTTCATGGTTTATTTGAAATTTACGGAAGTTAATTTACACAGTTAAAATTCAATAAATATTTTTTTATTGCATATAATTTTTTTGCCATCTATTATCTGATTTGGCATGACCAAAAACACGTTTATGCAGAAGTTCACAGCATGTAGTTTTGCTATTGCAGTTCTACACGATATTTCATATTTACAATTCTACATGACATTTCATATTTGCGTATTAAAAAAATTCTATATACATATTTTAATTATTCTGAAACAATTAACATTAGTAGTTAAAATACAAGAACATGTCACATGTAAATTTTATGGAAAAGAAGCACCGATAATATGTATCATCTTAAAATTTTGAAAAGGTCCTAATTTCAATTGAATATATAACATTGATAGCTTAAATCTATTTTTCTGAAGCCATGTGTGTCTGCAAGTACTGTGTAATTAGACATGTAATATATAATGTTTACAAAAGTTACACTCTTCTAATTTATCCGCTAACGTGCAAAGCACGTGCTAAATACTAGTATAACGTAACATATGAGAGAATGTCTAAAGATCCAATAAAATAAGTAATGGCTAAGATCCATTAAAAAGAAGTGGCTAATCCCCCAATAAAAGGAGTAGTGGCTAAACGTCCTACATTTGGGTAACATATGAGAGAATGCATCATGCATAGTACACAATTCATATCTTAAACTTTAATTACTATATTGGATAGATTTTGACTAGTACATAGAATATAATGCTACTAGGAATCCAACACACACCCTATATGGGCATCAATCATCATTACATGCACTCCACAGTCAACACGACATATAGTCTATTGTCATTAAGCATCACGACAATCACTTGTCACTCTAAGGGCACACTCTACAAGCATCACGTATTAGGGCATGCATGTATCATGATTTGCACAAAACACAATATATTGAGGCTTGGGCTGGACGAATATAAAGTTATTGTTTGTACTAAAGTTTTATACTTCATAGATTTTTTTTGCATACTTCAATATTAATGAGTACAATTTATCCTATTTATTTTTCATATTTATCCACAGAGAAATTTTGCTGATTTTAGTTGTTTTTGTCTTTATAATACAATTTTAATGTATATCATCAAATAAACTTGTGTTGCGCTAAATTTAGACTTAAGTTATTTTCTTACAATTCCATAAGTGATACAGAGATCACGTATTTAAGGTAAGGAACTAAGGATCTCTAAAGATAGTGTATTACTTAACAAATATCTTAATAGTGGTCTCTTGGGTATGATTAGGTAATCATGTTTACTGAAACTACTAGAGTATAAACTAAAACGCATGATTCTTGGGCACTCGAATCATCACCCGACATGTGGCTTCCACCGGACCTCTCGTATTGCCATTCGATTGAAGCCCATTGACCCCGCGTAATTCTTCCACAACTCCGGTATGTACCCACGTCGTGTTGTTACTGAAGCCCATTGATCCCCGACCGATCAAGTCGGAAGTCTCGCTCATGATTACTATGAGATTCGTTTGAGCACTACAACATAATACATAGACCGTAATCCAACTGCGTCTATGACTAATAATCCATCTTCCGGTTATCGTCTGAACCCCTTCCAGTATTAAGTTGCAAGCAACGGATTATCGCATTAAGTAATGTGTGTAAACTAAACAATAGAATTACCTTTGGATAAAATATTGTTGTTTTCTCCCTAGTAGAAACATCACATCTGCAATCTTAGAAGTTATTGTCACTCTTCCAGAAAACTAGAGGCATGAACCTACTATCGAGTATAAATACCCCCTCTTGGAGTCACAAGCATCTACTTGGCCAGAGTATCTACTAGCAACAGAGAGCATGCAAGATCACAAATAACATATGACAAGAATATGTAATCGATCTCAACATAGTATTCAATATTCATCGGATCCCAGCAAACACAACATGTAGCATTACATAAGGATGATCTTGATCATGTAGGACATCTCACAAGATCTAAACATGAGGCATAAATTGGAGAAGACAACCATCTAGCTACTGCTATGAACCCATAGTCCAGGGATGAACTACTCACGCATCACTTCGGATGCGGGAATGGCGATGTAGAGGCCTCCGGTGATGATCTCCCCCTCCGGCACGGTGCCGGGAAGAGCTTCAGAACCCTCCCGAGTTAGGGTCTGCAGTGGCGGCCGCGACGGAACTTTTCGTGGATGGAGGCTCGTGTGTTTAGGTTTTTCCCGAGATCGTGAATAATAGGCGGAAGGGCAAGGTCAGTGGAGGCCAGGGGGCCCGCACCACCCCTAGATGCGGGCCAAGGCTAGGCCACGCCTAGGTGTGGTCTGGCTGCCCTGCGCCTCTTCTTCGACCCCCCTCTGGACTATGTCATCGTTACGGAAAAATATTGACTTCGGCTTTTGTTTCGTCCAATTCCGAGAATATTTCCTGTACAAATTTTCTGAAATACAAAACAGCAAAAAACAGGGAACTGGCACTGTGGCATCTTGTTAATAGGTTAGTGCCGGAAAATGTATAAAAGTGCAACGAAGTGTGAGAAAAACATATATAAATTGGTGGAAAACAGGCATGGAGCATCAAAAATTATAGATACGTTTGCGACGTATCACGTGCCATTGACGAGGCCCTATAAAGCTGCAGCGCCGCCCGTATGTAATGTCGCGGAAGACGAAGCATCTGTGCCCCTGCCAGGCGGGCCCATGCAAGGACCAGGCGGATGACCGCAGCATCCGTGCAGCGTCCGCAGAGACGCAAACCTGATGCATTTTTGGGTCACGCTTGTGTCGCTGCGGACGGCCCAGCCACTATGCGTCATCCCGCTGGAGGTGGCACCAGATGCATTTTCGGCCCGGGCGGACGTAAATAGTCGCTTAGCGTCCGTTTGCGTCGCCCCGTTGAAGATGACCTTATCCCCGAAGGAACCTACCAAACTACCGATTATTCTAAAAAAACCAAACTACCAATCAATCTCGGCATCTCACTTACCTAAATTGACAGTCTTGATCGCCAGACGGCATAGACCCGGGGCCTTGACTTCCGATCTTTGGGAAAAAGAAGGGCGGGGCACCGCATTAAGGGCGACCAGTGACGGCAGATGACCACTGCAACCGACGGCACTGCGGTCTGCAGGTGAGCACGGCATAAGAGCATCTCCACCGGCACGCCCCATAGCAGCCCCGATAATGTTTTGGGGATCGACGTGGTTTTTGGGTTCGTACCGGTGCACCCCAAAAGGCGCCGGCTAGTTTTCGAGCCCAATAGAATTGACGGCAACCCCGTGCCGGCCCCTTCGTAGAGGGCGCGGATCGAGCGCGTTGGCGCCTCGCGGCACGTCAGAAAATGAGCATGGGCTCCGCCTGGCAGCCAGACACACTGCTTTCCCCACCTCCTACCCACGCTCGAGCCGACTCCCACCCCTCTAGATCGCCACCGTCTCTATCGCTGTCGCGCCCTCCCTGCTTGCAATAGACACTTACGCTTGTCCAGGAACCGCCATCCATCGACACAGCCGCCACCCCCTCGACCAGCGGTCGTTGTTTCGCCCAGAACAGAGCTCGTCGCCACCGTGGCACAATCGCTCCACCCGCAAAGTGTTCGTCACATTGCCGCGATGGACATCGACGACGAGATGATGGTGCAGTTGTTCACGGAGGAGCAGAACGCTGAGGCTATCTGGCGGCAATACCATCAGCTGATTCTGACGAGTATGTTGCGCGTTCGTTAGCCTTTCTTCGCCGTGCCTCGGCCGCATCGTCAAGCCGACACAATGCTTCTTGACGCCAACTACTTCAACGACGACACGACTCATTCGCCGAAGAAATTTCGGCACCGGTTTAGGATGAAGAAGGATCTGTTCATGAAGATTGTTACGGCGTCAAAGACTACGACGGCTACTTCATGGCCAATCAAGATTGCACAAGTTTGTGGGGCTTCACCTTAATTCAGAAGTGCACTGCTGAAATGTGTTGTCTTGCATATGGAGCTCCTCCAGATACAACCAATGACTACCTAAAAATGGTGGAGTCGATATGTTCGTAGACTCTCCACTGGTTTTGCCGAGCCATCATAGCGGTGTTTGCTAAAGACTACTTGAGAGCACCAAGGGCAAATGATATAGCTCGGATCCTGAAAAAAATTGAGCAAGAGAGTTTCCTGGGATGCTCGGAAGCATTGACTGCATCCATTGGGGCTGGAAGAATTGTCCTTTTTCTTGACAGGGGATCTACAAGGGGCATACTGGTGAGTGCAGTGTCATTCTTGAGGTGGTGGCAGACCATGATCTTTGGATTTGGCATGCATTTTTTGGCATGGCAGGAACAAATAATAATATCAACGTGTTGCAGCGCTCTCCGGTGTTTTCCAGGCTAGCTGAGGGACAAGCTCCTGCCATGAAATTTGAGGTAAACGGCCATGCATACAACAAGGGGTACTATCTAGCTGATGGTATGTACCCGACGTATGCTACAACATTTGTGAAGACAATTCCGTCTCCAGCTTCGGAGATGGACGCTTATTTTGCAACATGTCAGGAAGCAACTCGCAAGGATGTTGAGCGTGCTTTTGGGGTGCTTCAGCAGCGTTTCGCCATTGTCAGGTACCCAGCTCTCACTTGGTCTGAGTCTCACATGTGGGTGGTGATGAACGTCTGTGTGATCATACACAACATGATCATTGAGAGCAAGCGCGACGAACCTGTATATGATGAGCAACCATTTGATTATCAAGAGCCTCTTGCTGAGGTAGAGCATGTACCCCAAGAATGTGTCGCTTTTCTTCACATGCATTATGAAATTCGAGATGCAGGTGTTCATGCTCAACTTCAGGCGGATCTAGCTGCGCATCCGTGGGCGAGGAGAGGAGCCGCCAACAATGCATGATTTATTTTCTATGTGTTTGATTGTATGAATAATTTAAATTCCATTTGTTTGATTCTATGAATAATTTAATTTCCATTTGTTTGATTGTATGAATAATTTAAGTACTACTTATGTGATTGTATGAATAATTTAAGTACTATTTGTGTGATTGTATGAATAATTGAATATAGTATGAATAAAATGTGATTGATATGTTGTTTCAAAATATTGGAAATAAAAATTGAGGACCGCCGTATAGGAAGCGCCGGTGTGGGAACATCGTCCCCAAAATAGAGGATGCACTGCCGGCGCTCCCATACAGCAGTGTCGACGCCTCTGCCGACGACTATTTGAAGCGCGCCGATGGAGATGCTCTAAGCAGTCAACTTTCTTTCTAGATCAGGTTGAGTCATGCACCGGTAAATTAGGAACCACACTCTCAAGGCGTCCGGTGCTGGACTGCTAGTGCTAGGTACTAGCTCCATGTCCCATTTCTCTTCTTTAATTCTGCACCTTTTTTCATCATATATTTGCGACAGTGATTTCATTAGTGATCAAAGAATATGGAAAAATAGATGTTTTATTAATTAGTTTGTATTTTTTTATTGCAGAACGGTTGAAATATTGCATCTTTTTAAGAAACATGCAGCAAAGAAGATTGCATATCTTGCCGTGGAAGAGCAAACTTCAGTTGCATTTAAATATGCCTCACTGTTGCCATTGCCGCCGCTACTTGAAAATTGCGGGTATGTGTATTCTTTATCCACCGAGACATAATCGTTGAGTTTATGCCGCCTTTGGTTGTTAGTTTTTTTTCTATTTTCGTTGCGCTTTACTGTAAACACATATACATATAAAGGTAGTATTGGAAAAAAATTGTGTAGTTGTCCCACCCTAACGTAAAATCCTAGATCCACCACTGGTATTCTCCATGGTTGATTAATAGGAGTACTTTACATCCGTAATTGTATGATCATCCTATGAAATATTGTTGCTTTCAGATTGGTAACCTCACAAATGTAGGTAGAGACCCGGTTGTTTTGAAGAAAAAAAACCATAGACGAACTACATGTTGGTGGCAGCAAAGCCAGGTTGAATTTCGGATGTCTAGGCCGCGAGGATTGACATGAAGACGGTGGACCAGGCGGTGACCGCAAGGGCGGCGATGAGGTATGTCCACAGGAAGATGACGGAGCACTCCTCTTGGGCGACATCGTAGAGCTGGGCCATGGTGCCGATGCTCATCGCGGGAGGCAGGGCAAACTGGAGCATCAGCACGTACTGGTACAGCGGGTCCGGCGGCAGGAAGCCGAGTGTGCGCGCCGACTTGATCACCACCACCCCGACCATGGGCAGGATCACGTACCGCACGCAGATGATCGCTGCGATCACCCACCGCGACACCGTCGTCTTGCGCACGCCTGACGAGCGACGACACCGTTATTCAGACAACTGCCAATGTAAAATCCAGGTAAGCCTGCAGGAAGAGTCACTCAGAGTCGTACCTTTAGTGAGGTTTCCACCGAGGATGAGGGTGACACAGGGTACGGCGGCATCTCTGCATGAAACGAGAATTTCAGCAATCACCATCCATTATATATATACTACTTTCCACACTGCTTGAACTGTAAACTGGACATGGGACACACTGCATTTGCATACCCAAGTAGTTTGAGCGAGTCTTGCACGACCCGCAGGGGAGCGTCGTTGCCGACAAATGTATATCTCAGCCATGGCACTACCCCAACAATGAAGCCTAGCACCTGTCAATCAGGGAGTTCATTTCAGCTTCTATACTCCACGCATCATATCATTATCAGCCATATCTAACATATGAGTTATTTCTACCGCAAGTCAGCGACCGACTTTGCCTTCGTGGTCAAGTGGATGTGTAAGAAGGAATGAAAACCAGTAGAAGACCGTTTTAAATGAAAGATATTTTTCTCTTAGTCAAACTACTCTCATACTAAGATCGTCTTATACTAGTTAATTATGTCCTTACAAATTTCTGATGATTTTGTTTACGTATCTTTGAGTTTACTAAAGGTGTAAAGAATATCTTAGACTTAGATTTTTTTTTGACAAAGTGATCAATTTAAGATAAAGTATTGGTTGACGAAATGGAACATCATTTGTCGCCCAAAGACCAAGACGACCTTGGCATTGAGATGCTCGATATAAAGTGTGAGTGTCTACTGGGCAAACGACTGTTTAACGTGCTCAATGAGGATGAGTATGGTAGGAGTTGCCACATAGGAGTAATAAATATCTGCATCATAAAACTTTATCTCAAGTATAGGCTAACCCTACGGAATATTCCTTTTGGAAGGGACTGATGAAAGTTAGAGGGGAGTTTTTGGACTGAAGCTCTTCGTCACTGGTGATGGATTGAGCACTCGGTTTTAGGAAGAGGCAAAACTTCAACGGAGCAGGTGCGCCTGCGCACCTTCACATTTTTTCACTTTGTCTTTTTTGTATCTTCCAAATTATGTAATATTTCGATTTGATTTTTTGCAGGTCATTCAGAAATAACAAATAGAATGGAGGAAAAATAAATCGGAATTTTTTTGTGCAAATTTAAATTTTAAATTATTTAAATTTCAAAATAAATTTTTGAAATACATATATAGATAATGACATAAAAACTCCAAAATATTTTTCCCACATTCCAATTGTTTTGTTTAAGTGATCTGCAAATTTTCGAGTTCAAACAATGTGTGGTGTGAGAGATACAAAAATGAGAAATTGTTTGAGAGGGGAACAAAAAGAACTTGCACGGATCTTGATGCAATATAGACGGTGTGGATACGGGTGCTCACCAAGCACCTGCTCTAAAAGTCCACTCTCGCAGGAAGATCCATGGCTAGGGGACCATCCATTGCCTCATTAATACTCATCTTTGTGTAATATTGTGCAACATAAAATTATTACGGTTGCTAATGTTCTATCGGAGATACTTCTAAGTGCTAACCATATGTTTTAGGAGACCCCTGATGAGGAACAAGTCGAGTGCATTACTTCATCCAGTTTAGAGATTGATGGGGTTTCATCTTTCTGAAGAGCCCGATACTTTTTAATTGGAAGATAACTGAATCTGGGAAGTTTATGGTCAGATCAATGTATGCATACTTTATGAGTGCCAATTGTAGGTTTCTCTGAATATACGTGTTGAAGCTGAAGGTGCCTCTAGAATAAAGATCATTATGTAGTTTCTTCGTAAGAATATTTTGCTCACAAAGGATAATTTAGCTACGGAATTCGAGTGGGTGTAAAAAATGGGTCTTTTACGATTCAGATGAGTCCATTGAGCATTACGCTCCCTTTATATGGAGAATTGTCTATTTTACTTTTACTATACCACCTCCAACTAATATCACAAACATGTCTAGGAATTGGTTGAATGGAATTGATAGAAAAACAAAGGCCAAATCCAAGTAGTTTGAGCGAGTTTCGCACGACCCGCAGGTGACCGTTTTGCCGGCCTTCCCGGAGGCATTTCCCACCTTCAGTACGCGGACGACACCCTCATCTTGATACAAAACACGGAGGAAGATATTGCCAACCTCAAGTTCCTTCTCATGTGCTTCGAGGACATGTCCGGCCTCAAGATTAACTACCACAAGAGCGAAGTCATTGTCATGGGCCAACCTAGAGACGAACAGATCAGGATCGCCAACAAGCTGAATTGCAAACTGGGGTCCTTCCCTTTCCTCTACCTTGGCTTGCCCATCTCTGACCGTAAACTGCGCCTCGAACAATGGTTGTTCCTTGTCAGGAAGCTGGCTGACCGCATCGAGCCCTGGATGAGTAGGTTGCTCACTTCGGGTGGGAGACTTATCCTCTCCAATGCCTGCCTTGACAACACGCCCATCTACGCGATGGGCCTGTTCCTTCTGCATGAGGGGATTCATGCCCGTTTCGACTCTCATCGTTCTAAGTTCTTTTGGGAAGGAACTGGGGCAAATCGCAAGTACCACTTGGTTAACTGGCCTACTGTCTGTCGTCCCAAGGCCATGGGGGGCCTGGGCCTGCTCAGTACAAGGAAGATGAACATCGCCTTGCTCCTTAAATGGGTGTGGAAACTCTACAATGAGGATGACACCATCTGGTCCAAAATAATCAAAGCCAAGTATCCGGATGCGAGCGATCTCTTTTCAGGCTCGGGCAAAGGTGGCTCCCAGTTCTGGAAGAGTATCCACAAGGTTAAGCACTTCTTCAAGCTTGGGGCCAAGCATGTGGTCGGCGACGGGCGCCGCACTCGCTTCTGGTCGGATTGGTGGTTAGGGCACGAACCGCTGAAAGACTCGTTCCCGTATCTGTTCGCTGTTTGCGAGGACACAAACCAATTAGTAGCCTCTGCGTGCGCTCCGGGGGGCCCGCACATCTGGTTCCGTCGCTCTTTGGACTCAGAGGGTGTGAATCAATGGAATCGCCTCATCTCCCAACTACAGCCTTTCTTGCTCTCAGACGCTCTCGATAGGGTGACTTGGCACCTCTCCCCTTCTGGTCTCTACTCCGTTCAGTCCATGTACTATAAGCTGTCGCAAGGGGCGTCGGTTGCTTTCCATAAGGACGTTTGGGAAGCCAGGGTCCCGCTTAAGATCAAGATCTTTGCCTGGCTGCTCATCCTTGACAGGCTCCCCTCCAGCCTTTTGGTTGCCGGCAGAAATGGACCGGCGTCCGGGGCGTGCGCTCTTTGCGGCGCACCGGAGGACTCCTCCCACATCCTCTTCTCCTGCTCAATGGCAAGATTTGTTTGGAGCGCGCTGCGCAAGCATTCACGGGTTGCAAGCCGGTGCCCAGCCAATTTCTCACAGTTTCACGCCATCCTAGCCGGTTTCTCTGGGAGGGCCAGGAGACTCCTATGGACCCTCTTCCTCGCACAATCTTGGGCCCTTTGGACTGTGCGGAATAAGCTTACTATGGAAAAGAAAATCTTAAATGACCCCGCTAACCTGATTTTTAAAATGTGTATCTTCCTACAGCTCTGGAGCGTCAAGGCAAAACCAGGAGATCGGGAGGATCTCAGACGGTTGACAAGCGAACTGAGGGAGCTGTACGCCTCCGTGAGAACAAGAAGCCAAAGCTGAAGCCTGCGGCGTAATCTGGCTAGTTCTTCTTAGTGCGGTTGCTGTGGGGTGCCGCCCCCGTTGTGTTTGCGTTTGATGTGTGCTTTACTTGGCTAAGCTGTATGCCGCAGCAGTTTGTATGAATCTAAACCTTGCTGGCTTTATTAATTTAAAGTCGGGCCCGCTATGGCCTTTTATCTAAAAAAAAAACCGTTTTGCCGGCAAATGTAGATCTCAGCCAGGGCAGTACCCCAACAATGAAGACCAGCACCTTGCAATTAGAGAGCTCATTTCAGCTTCTATGCTCCAGACATCATATCTGCCTCCTCTGAGGGTGGTAATGAACTCAGAACTCATGACCACAGTGGCGACAACGAAAAGGAGAAGCATATATAGTCGTTCTGCATCTTGTGACAGTGAACTTACCGCACCGACAGTAGGCGGCGCGGTGAGCTCCTCGACGATCTGGTGGGTGCCATGTTTCAGCTTGTCCCACATGCTGTTGCCGCTCGTGTTATTGCTGCAACCGGAACGCTGGTGGTCACCAGTAGGCAGCAACGGCGTCAGTAACTGCATGGGAGAAAATTTAAGTCAGAATCACGACTGTTCCTTCGGGGCAGTACTGAAACAGTGAAACTAGTGAAAAAGTTGGGCGCTGTTCCTTCTCATGGACGCCAGAGCTGCTCTCTGACGGCAGCGAGACAACTCCATCCTCCTCATCGCCGTCGTCTTCCTCGGCGTCTTGTTTCCAGCGCTCTTCCTCTGACCTCACGAGAGAGTCCTTGGGATCATGAATCTCGTGTGCGATCATCGTCTTGCGGTATATCTCGCTGGACCTCTTCATCACGCTGTTCGTGTGTGTCCAGATGTACAGTCCTCCAAGCTAGGATTGATCATGCATGCTTGATTACTTACTGATCGATCGAGATGCATGCTACCAAATCGGGCAATGAGAAGTGAATGGTTACCGCCATGGAGAATGAGGCGTAGGAGAGTCCTCGGTCAGTGCATATGTCGCCACCTCCGAAGGGGTTGCCGTCCTCCCGGCAAACCGCCGGTATCACGATGAGCAGCAAGTTTCCAAAGTTCGCGGCTGAGCAGGAGGCGACGACCAGCCCCCGGAGGTGCTGCGGCGGCCTCAGCAGGAGCACCACCACCCACCCGAGGACGCCGCCAGTCAGGAAGATGATCCCGATGTTCACTGGCATGAACCACCTGAATTCCAGTGATCAGGCATGTCATGCTTTTTTTTTTTTTTTTTGCGAATTGGTTATCAATTATAAAGCCGGGAGCAGTAAGAATGCAAGGGACCATGAAATGGCGTCCTGGAGCGTGACGGTCCTGGCGAGGCTGGCGAGCATGAGCGCGGGCGTGAAGACGGCGTAGACGACGCGGTTGATGTCGGCGCGGGCGGCCGCGGTGAGGAGGTTGCACCGGCCGGAGGCGAGATAGGCGCCAAGGAGGACCACCAGGAGCACCTCCACCACCGGCATCAATGCCACCACCAGCAACGACACGAACCCCATCGTCGATCAACCTCAAGGCTCGACTGCTAGAGTATTCTAGCTAGCTAGAGATTGAATTGTAAATGTAAAGAGAGTGATGAGCTCATGATCAACTGGTGGTAGGGTGGCTCGTATTTATGCATGCATGTCATAAGCTTAAGTAGTCTCGATCTGTCTCTTTAAGGCCAGCACGCTAGCTATGTTTGGTGCCACATCGCTATAAGTTGCATCAATTGATCAACCAACCAATAACTAATTAACTATACTACATGATTCAAGGCATGATGAGCGCCGTGGCTCTGCCGCACTCCGTATGCAATGATCGGACCCCTTCCCTTTTCTCACATGCAAATAGGTTGTCTCGGTTGTTCAAAAAAAAAATTGATCGTTTCTTATAGGGATGTCAGATGTGGAAGCGGGACAAGTGGGATAATCGAATTCAGATTCATTAAAAAGGAAAAAAGAAAAGTAGAGAGTAGAATAATAAAAGTCAAATAAAATTTAATGTCATATATCCTAATTGTCCCACTTCTATATGCTGGTATCCCAGCAAATACTTCTATATGCTGAGCCTGTAAGGGTTTTATTAGTAATTAAAAGTAGGGTAGAAATGTGTTTTATTGGAAAAATATATATATCAGCTTGTACTAATAAATTATACCGCAGTCTTCCGATGTTTCTATTATTTATATTTTAATTACCTAAGGGGCTAAAGAAAATATTAGACTTTTATTGGTCAAGATTTATTTTTCCACAAAGTGACCAAATTAAGAAAAATATTGGTTGATGAAATGGAACATCGTTTGTCGTCCCAAAGACAAAAGCGGCCTGCACATTGAGGTGTTGGATATAAAGAAAATGTGTTTACTCAGCATATGACTATTTAAATTACTCGATAAGGATAGTGTGGTAAGAGTCGCTACATAGTAAATATGTGTGTCACAAAATTTATCTCAAGTACAGGCTAATTTAAACCTATGGTCCCTCCCTTGTGGAAGGGACTCATAAAAGTTAAAGGGAAGTTTTTGGACCGAAGCGCTTTCGTTATTGGTGATGAATTGCGAACTCGGTATTTCAAAGATTCATGGCCAGGTGAAAATCTAGTGGCTAAACAATAACCATCTTTGTATAATTGTTTGCCTCATAAAAACGTTACACCGCTAAACATAGGTTTTAGGCTATTCTTGACGTGGGACAAGTGGAGTGTGTGGCTTCATTTAGTTTAGAGGTTGATGGGGGTTCACGTTTCTGAAGAGCCAAATACTTCTAAATGGAAGCTAACTGAATCGGGTCATTTTACTGTCAAATCAATGTATATATACTATGAAAGTGGCCGTATTAGGTTCCAAAAAAAATACTTGTGCAAGCTGAAGGTGCCTCTAATTACAAAGATATTTAGTGTTCCTGCATAAGAAAAGTTTCACCAACAAAGGATAATTTCCCCATAAGCAATTGGAATGGGGTCCTTTGTCATTCGGAGGAATTCATGCATCGATTATTTATTTATTTCATATCCCTTCGCTTGCTTGATATGGAGAGTAGTGGATTTTATTATGGGTGGACCCAGCATCCCAGTTGCCTAGGCACTTGCCCATATGGCCTCTTTTCTTGCTTATTTCTTAGAATTTGACTCGAGCTTGTGTGTGCAGGCTTCAAAACAATTCTGGGTCGGTCTTTGCATTTTACTCCCTCTCTCCAAAATATAGTGCCTATAAGATTTTTTTCGAAGTCAAACCGTGTGTACGTTGACCAAATTTATCTCAAAAAATATCAACATTCAGAATCTCAAATCAATACCATCGGATTCATCATAAAATATATTTAAATATGGTATAAATTAGGTATTGTAGATATAGACATTTTTCTCAAAAACCTTAATAAAGTTAGTGAAGTTTGATTTTCGCGAAAACTAATGTGCACTGTATTATGGCAAGGAGGGAGGGAGATGGACGATTTCCATGAAAACTTACACAAATATCAACATAATATGTACATGAAAAATTTATTTCATTTTTTTAGATTATTAAATAGCATTCAAAATTGGTGAAACTGGGTGCATGTGCACTCAGATGCATCCGGGTATTTCCCAAGGGAGTACTTTTGATATACCACCTCCAACAAACATCATAAATATGTTTGAGAATTAAATGAAATAACATGCATGCTAGGGTTACAAAATACTACCTCCATCCAAGCCTTAAGGCCAAAAAAAATTCAGAAAGTCAAACTATGTCAAATTTGACTAAGTTTTTTTCGAAAAATCATTAACATGAAAAGTACAAAATCAATACCATTAGATAGATAATGAAATATATTTTCATATGTTATCTAAAAAATGTCACATTTGTTCACAGATTCTTCTAAAAGTTTGTTTAAATTTTACTTCGTTTGATTTTTCAAAAAAAAAAACTTTAAGTCTGGGATGGATGTAGTAACGAAGACAGTGAAGAGAGGGGCCAGTCTCAGCATATGCACACGTTTCGGCTGGCCATTCGTCTGCATACATAGCCATCTACTCTACTCCACGTGCATAGATGCGTAGGGCCGTATGGGTCGTAATCGTCGACCGATCTCGGTCGCAAATTGCAGTTGAAATTATTAAGCGAGGGGGCACGTATATAAGTGCACATCGTTGAGATGCAATCAAGCGAGGTGGCAGGCACACATGTACAGGAGAGAGACGTGCGATCTGGCGTGAATACGCACGATTCGAAAATGATCCCCCACACAGATTCCAGAATCAAGCATTCGAGTGAACAGTCCATTCATCGATAATAAAGCCTTCCACAATAGGGTGTATCTTAATATACGGAGTATTAGAGCATTTCTAGTCGCGTCCCCAAACCGTCCCCAAATGGCGCTGGATTGAGCGTTTGGAGGATGTTGCTCCTCAGCCGCGTCCCCCAAACGCTGCCCCCAAACATTAAATATAATTTTAATAGATAGAAGAAAACTCTTTACTAATATTCAAATCGGTGCAACATAAACAAATTACATGTAAAACTTCGAAAAAACATAATTAAATTACATATAAATTATTTTAAACTACTTCTTCTTTGATGATGGCCCCGCCTCGTCGTCGCATCACGGTGGCGCTTCCTGCTCGTCACCTCTTCCGAAGAGGCGGTGTCGGCCGACGCGTCGGAGAAACTTGTGTCCTCCTCGTCGTCGCCGGTGCTCGCCGGCTGCGCCTTCGCCTTGGCCTTGGCCTTGTCCTTCGCTTTCGCGTCCGCCTCTGCCTCCGCCTTCGCACGGGCCGCCGCCGCCTCCTCCTTTGACCCTTCCTCCTCCGCGTCCTCCTCCACGTCCTGCCATTCCTCAGCGCTATCTGGCAGCGGGGAATCGTCGCCGCTGCTGGGCGTCCCACTGTCCCACCAATGGCGCCATCCTGGAGGCTTGCCCTCGCTGGAGGTGTTGGAAGGAAGCTCAGAGATGTAGCTCATCGTCGTGAGGAGAAGATTGGATGAATGGCGGCCGGTTGAAGATCCGAAAGCGCCTGCGTACGGGTCTTATTGAGCGCGGATGAACGGCGGCGCGGAAGTCGGACAGAGCGGTGGTTGCTCTTTCGAGGAGTCCGCGCTCCATTCCGGCGGTTGGCGCGTCGGTCGACGCAGTTGCCAATGCGATGGTTCCGCTTCCCGGCAACTGCACCGTCGCTACGTAGGCGGCGGTTGAGCGTCCGAGCCGCTGACGCGTCGGGCCTGCGCCTCCTCGCCTCTCATTTCGTTGTGTCTGGCGTGCCTGGAGCGTCCCGTGTGCGGGGACGGGCTGGGGCCGCCGGACACCGTATTGGGCCGCGCCGCACAAAAATGGCCTTTGAGGCGCGCGGCTGGGAACGTTTTTTTTATCCGGCGCGCCCCAAATCGCTTTGGGGGACGGTTTGGGGGACGCGGCTAGAGATGCTCTTACCATAGGTAAAATAAATGCTTAAGAAATAACTTGTACAATGGATTGTCTCTTAAGTGTTTGTATCTACATTTAATGATTTTAGTGATATGTACGATTGGGCTATTCATATGACTTCGTGCAAAGGTCACATAAGTATTTTGCCTATGATACCACGCTAAGAACCTTTCATTGCGAAAGGCCTAAGTAGCTAGTACCACCGGGCAATGTACGTGTGACATCTGATCTCGATTCATATGGACCGCTTACTACTATTATTTCCTTCGTCCCACGAAGATTAAATTAATTAAAATTTAGATGTATTGAGACAATAAATAATATCTGCATCTAAATTTTGATAAATTTCAAACAACCTTCATGGAAGATGGAACGGAGGAAGTACTATCATCCGGTTGGTGTCTTGAATGAGCGCAACACATGGAGGGTATGGCATCACCGGAATAATATAGTGCACGGAGACGGCAAAGCTTCTATCTCGGCATCGGTCTCTTTTTTGGTAAACTATCTAGAGTCTTTCTCTTTCACAGCTGATCCAAAGGTGGATGGCAAAGGGAAGAACCCTCTTCCCGGCGACATGTTGTCTAATTCTGCAGGCCTAGCTACGTCCAGTAACTGGGAAGCTCCACGGGCGGGCAAGGTGAAAGCAAATGTAGATGGGGGCTGGGATGCGCTGTCTAAGAAGGCGGGCTTTGGCCTGATTGTGAGGGATGATGCTGGTCGTGTTATTGTATCGGAATGGAAACAGATCGCTGGATGCAACAGCGCTGAGGAAGCTGAGGTCCATGCCATCCTAGCGGGTATCAAGCAGCTTATTAATCTGAGAATCTGACTGCTCTCGAGTAGTTCAGATGTGCATGTCTGCTGTGATTGATAGATCAGAGGTGTGGTGTTTGTATGAGGAAGTGAGAGAATTGCTGAAGATCTTCACTCAAATCTCGATCAAAAAGATTGGCAGAGAGAGCAATTTAGCAGCTCACTCTCTAGCTATGTTAGGCAAATCAGGTGATGTTGGTATTTTAAGTGGCACAGCCCCGGATAGTGTTCTGGCGGCTGTTGCACATGACTGTAATTTGTAACCATGTTGTGTACTGTTCGCGGGCAAGTTTTCAGACGCATTTTTTTCCTTTCAGGGTACCGAAGGGGGCTGGAAGATTTTTAATGAGGCGGGCTTGCTTTGCTTTAATAAAGTGTGGTTCATCTTTCAAAATAAATGTAACTCGAGACCCAAAAGGTTGTACCCCTACGAGATCTACATATATGCATATGGACACATGGGTCTTTTCGAAATTCATAGTGGGCAGATCGACCTCACATATTGGATTGTAGTCGCCGGTGCGTGATGATCGTCCGTGGTAGCACACTGGAGACATCAGTTCACTGTCGACCGACATGAATTATTTGCATCGCATTATCACAGACCGGTTCCTTCCGTCTTCGTCGGACATGTCTAACTCTAACTCCAACTCGTACAATCTGTAATTAACGGTACCGTGAGAGTTGCATCTCGTGCATCACGTTCTGGAAGGCGACCGCACTGGTAGCAATCAGCTTAGCTGAGGCTCGTCGTTTCTGTTTCTAAGGAGTTATATTCCAGAAATAGACAGTAATTGCCTAATTCGTTGGGTTCTTTTCTAGGAGGATCCGCATCTATTATAGGTTCACACGACACGAAGTGCAAAGCACTTCGAATATAATTTCCCTTAAAAAAGCACTCCAAACATATTTACATTGAGGTCTCTAGACCACCACCACTACGACAAGAGCGAGCAGTTGTCGCTGCTCCCCTACTGGAGTAGTCCGGACGTTGTTGATAACATCCGAGAAGTTTTCGTGCATGTGCCTTTTAACACCAGCGCCCCATGATCGAAGTCGTTATCGTTGAATCTTTGAATTGATCCGAATCTTCTATACTAACCCTACAATACAAGGAGGCAGAACGAGATGGCGGTGGAATCCTAGATCGTCGCTTTCTTGATGTCGCGAGAGGAAAACCTTTGGTGCAACACCAAAAAATCTCGGTGGTGGTCTCATTTTGCTGTGCATAATTGCGCTTCACGTTCTCCCACTTAATTGGGGTACCTTTCTCGGTGACCAGGTACACAAATAATTGCACGACTAAAAATAAACGATGTGCACGTACACTGATTGCAACAACTTTGTTTTGTTGCTCTTCGGTGGAGTACAACTCAGTAACAGTATTAACCAAAAATGAAAACCCAGTTACAGTAAGGAAACAGCAAGAGCCTGCGTGCCTGGGGTACATGGCAAGGAGTGCAAAGTTGTCCTGAACGTTATTCCTTTAGTTACAAACCTTCAATTGATGTTTTTATTTGTGATCCGTCTGTATTTCTTGATATTTAACCAATTGCATCTTCAGAGAATATGGAGTAAACTGAATGCGCCACAGAGTATATTGGACTAATCTTGCAAGAAAAGAGAATGTTACATCAAATCAACTAACGAATACATCGATCTACTAAGAGTCAAGACATTAGCCCTTTGATTTGCCTCGTCGCTATACTGTCGGTTGTTCTTTCCAAGTTAAGAAAGCACGATCTGCAGGGGCAGGTGGAATAATATCCACTCTTTGCTTCTTCGTTGCTATCGATGAAGTTGTCTCAGGTCGTGTCACGGTAACTTTTGGTTTCCCCACTGCGATGAATGCCACTCTCTTCCTCGTATCAGCTTTGACCTCTGTGCGTGGAGTCGAATGCACAGGCACAGGCACAGCAAGCGCGTCAAGAAGAGGAACCGTAGTGTTCTCATTTGGTGCTGGCCTCTCACTATAAGAATCTGCAGCATCGCCGCAAGGGGTGGCTTTATCTGGTTGATCTGCAGGAGAAGCATCTTGTTGCTTGGCTGGGGAGTTCGATCCATCAAGGTTCTCCATCTCTGACATGTCAGTAGTGCAGCATTAGAGCTTGAACCTTTTAAGCCATGGCACGCTAAAAGCATAAATAAACGAGCATTCATATTATCTTAGAAAACATAACAAACAATTGATAACGAAAAGTACAGCACTTTGGCTTGGTTACATAGAACAGCACATGCACTTTAATTATTTCTATTTGGAGTATGCAACCTAAGTGATGTTTAAAATTTTATAAGGGTTCTAATCCCAAGTCATGCCATATTTACGATTGCTGAGTATGTCCTCAAGAAGCACAATCACAGCTATCATTATCTAGGCTAACTGATGGTAGCATTACAATAACTGTCAGTCAGATTCTATAACATATCAAGATATTGACTAATATACCATAATATCATGCAAAATAGCAGTAGTCCACCTGTAAGTTACATATGCCAAATGTGTACTATAAGTGCTTTGTCAAATGTCATGGAACATAAGAGACCGGGAGATGTTATCAGAAAATATATTAAACTGTCATCGGAACTTCTAGATAGGAAAAAATGTTATAACGCCAGCACAGGTGCTCTGAAATTGAGGATTTTCCAGGAACTAAAAAGGAAAAGGGTTTTTCTTTACATTTTTTTTATCTTAAAAAGGGAAACAGTGAGGTGGTTTGGCTTCAAAATCAACAAGGGAATGAAATTGTATCTTGATTACCATTAGTTGGAGAATAATTTTCTCTTTTTAACAAGGGAATGAAATTGAGGATTTTCCAGGAACTAAAAAGGAAAAGGGTTTTTCTTTACATTCTTTTTATC
>NC_061512.1:235924074-235979596 GCF_022539505.1 Lolium rigidum | reverse complement strand
ATCAAAGTACCTTTCCGGTATAAGTGATTTACATGATCTCATGGTCATAAGGACTAGGTAACTATGTATCGAAAGCTTATAGCAAATAACTTAATGACGAGATCTTATGCTACGCTTAATTGGGTGTGTCCATTACATCATTCACACAATGACATAACCTTGTTATTAATAACATCCAATGTTCATGATTATGAAACTAATCATCCATTAATCAACAAGCTAGTTTAAGAGGCATACTAGGGACTTCTTGTTTGTCTACATATCACACATGTACTAATGTTTCGGTTAATACAATTCTAGCATGATATATAAACATTTATCATAAACATAAAGATATAAATAATAACCACTTTATTATTGCCTCTAGGGCATATCTCCTTCAATAGCTACCGGTACAGCCCTTAGCCTCGAGGGAGAACGACTCCCTCCTCATGGGAGACAGCAGCGTTGATGAAGATGGCGGTGGTGTCGATGGAGATGCCTTCCGGGGGCACTTCCCCGTCCCGGCGGCGTGCCGGAACAGAGACTTCTGTCCCCCAGATCTTGGCTTCGCGATGGCGGCGGCTCTGGAAGGTTTCTCGTACCGTGACTTTTTCGTCCCGAAGATTTAGGTCAGGGGCTTCTTATAGGCGAAGAGGCGGAGTCGGAGGGGTTACGGAGGCGCCACACAACAGGGCGGCGCGCCCCCCCTTGGGCCACGCCAGCCACATGTGTGGGCCCCCTGTGGCCCTCCTTTGGTCCCTCTCGGGTGTTCTGGAAGCTTCGTGGAATTATAAAATGTTGGGCATTGATTTCGTCCAATTCCGAGAATATTTCCTTACTAGGATTTCTGAAACCAAAAACAGCAGAAAACAGGAACTGCCACTTCGGCATCTCGTCAATAGGTTAGTTCCGGAAAATGCATAAAATCATCATAAAGTGTGAACAAAACATGTAGGTATTGTCATAAAACAAGCATGGAACATCAGAAATTATAGATACGTTGGAGACGTATCACTCAGCGCTATCCTAATTTTAAGTACTACATAAATAAATCTATTCTGATCATCGATCACTTTTATCATTGTATTTCCCTTTATTTTGTATGCCCAGGGCATACCGGCGGATGCTAATTTAAGTAGAGTACATGTTTAAACACCTCACACATGTATCCTTTTTCAATACCTCACTTCTAACGTCATGTGTACCGGTGCCCAGCCTTGAATGGTTGAGATGCTTGATCGTTAGGGGTGGACATAAAGCTCAAGGCTCGAGGCTCGGCTCGTGCTCGACGAGGCTCGGCTCGGGATCGACTCGGCTCGAAGGAAGGACAAGCCAAGCCTAAACCTCCAATTCAAGGCTCGAGGCTCGACAAGCCCGCTCGATGAAGCTCGCAAGCCGGCTCGAAGGCTCGATGAAATAAAAAAATTGCCATGACCTTTGCTAAACATGTAACATCTCACAGTTATAAGCAACAATGGAGCATGAATACATTCATAACATTGTCTAACTGAGTACCAATAACAATAAAAACATACATCACAAGTTCAGAACATCAATAGATAGTATCATAGGTCGCAAACATGTGCTTAGTTTAACAAATAGATAACACTAGTTCGATGACACGACAAGTCTTAACATGAACTCCACAAAAGAAACCACCGCTGACCGCTCCATCATTTCATCTCCCTCTAGCATTGACCCACAAAAGCACTGACGCTACATCCCCTGGACTGCCATGTCAAGTCTGCACCACAAAATCAAAAGAAAACAATAATTCACAATGATTATAATAGTTTGTTGCTGTTTTGCTTATGTACAAATAGCTCCAGCAATATAATAGATCAAAAAATCAGTATATGTTCTGTACAACAAGTCAGGTGCTAAACTGGCTACTGTCCAAATCAGTATAGATGAAAAAAATCAGCATATAAAAAAGGAGCAGCAAACATCAGGTGCTAAACTGGCTACTGTCCAAAAACTTTAAGGAAATAAATAGACCATGAGATCTCACAGGACCAGCTCGACAGAACACTAACACATCACTAAACTTGTAAAAATCACACCAAATCATAGTAGGCAGTAGCTACTCTATTTTGCATCAATTATGTTGTTGTACAGAAACATCATGTATTAGAGCAATATAGAACTTACTAGTTGCTCCCCACCACGCTTTTTGGAAATGGAATGCTCTCAACATCATCATCATCATCCACTGCCTAAGAGAGTACAAGAATAAAGTTAGATTGTGGGCACCTTTAATCCATAAGAAATGCAACAGAGAAATAAACCAGAAACAACAAGGAACATACCATATTCATCGAATTCCCGTTGTCATTGTGGGCACCTTTAATCCAGCTAGAAGCACACACCAAGACCTCCACCATCGACGGCTTCAGAGAACTCCTATAGTCATCTAGAACTCGACCCCCGGTGCTGAAAGTAGACTCCGAAGACACCGAAGTGGCCGGTATAGTCAAGAAGTTCTTCGCCATCTTTGCCACGACGGGGTATCTATGTGCATTCAGCCTCCACCACATCAACACATCAAAATTTTTGTTTAGCAAGCTCTCATTTGCCGCGCCAAGATACTTGTCAAGCTCATTCTTTGTTGTCTCCAAAGAAGTTTCACTTAAGTATGAGGTGAACTCGCTACCACTAGAGGGTAGAGAGGCACTTGTATCCATGGTTGTAGCTGAGGATGCACCCGCTCTATAAGAATCAGCTTTCTCATGTCGGTGATGCATATCATATGTATCATACAACTTTGCCAACTCGATCTCGATCAAATCATATTCAGCTGCAGCTTTATCACGTCCATAGATCTTATAGAAACCCCACTTGATGTATTTCAGCTTGTACCTTGGGTCAAGAATAGTAGCGATCACCATCACATTATTGGGTTCTTCCCAATACTTGTTGAATTTGTCCATCATTGCCTCTCCCATAGCTTTCAATTCTGGTTTTGTGGATTCACATGCCTCTCTAAGTGCAATCTTCACAATAACAATGTGAGGATAGAATATATTGGAAGTGGGATAGGTAGAGCCAGAGAATGCATTAGAGACCTCAGCCAAACGAGCAAGTATGGGTGTAATGGTATCAAACAATGTCCACTCATGATTTGTGGGCTTCCATTTGTAGTTTGCATCGTTGTCCGCATAAGAATCTAATGCATCCTTATAGGCAATGGCTGTTTTTAACATGTTGTATGTTGAATTCCATCTTGTGGTCACATCAAGTTTCAGCCCTCACCAATTGTCATTGCAAGATTACGACAAATTTCAACAAACTTGAACAACCGAGATACCGACTTCTTTATGTACTTCACAGATTCCCTCACATTGGCCGTCAAATGGGAGATGGTTGCAGTACCATCGGTCACAACCAAGTTGATAATATGGGCACAACAGCGAACATGAAAATATTTTGGAACAAAGCAATAGGAACTTCTAGCAGCAAACATAGCCTTCAAATTCCGGACTGCTACATCATTGTTCGATGCATTATCTAATGTAATTGAGATGATTTTATCTTCTATCTTCCATGCAACCACACATTCAAACACAACTTGAGAAATCACATGCCCACTATGTGGAGGGTCCAACTCCACAAAATTTAGCACACGACATTGCATGTTCCAATTTTTATCAATGAAGTGAGCAACTAAACACATATAGGAAAGTGTCTGGTTGGATGTCCACAAATCAGTAGTTAAAGCAATATTTTCCACACCTTTAAGAACCTTCATAAGGTTGTCTCTTTCAGCTTCAAACACTTTTAAGCATTCCTTTCTAATGGTTTTTCTACCAATAAACTCATATCGGGGATTCATATATTTCATCACTATGTTGAACCAAGTGTGCTCTACCATCTTAGATGGATAATCATGACATATCACCATTTTAGCAATTAACTTTTTAGCTTCCTCTTGACTATACTCCCTAGAAGTTTGCAAAACCGGAATACCGGTATCACTTGCATTGGATGGCTGAAAGTTGAGAAGGGATTGAGAAACCACCGATGCCATTGCGATCTTGTAATCTGAACATGACTTTGTGTAGTGTCTTGTGAGATGTGTAGTGGCTCCGGTACCCCTGGATCTGCTTTGTAGGATAAGAACTTTTTGCAATAGTTGCATTGTGCCATAATCACCATGGCACCAGATTGTGTGGTGGATGGCACCGGAACCTTCTGAAAATGATCCCAGACTTTTGAACCCGACTTGCTGCTTGGTTGAACGGTAACCTTCGGACCAACCTTCATTCCCTTTTGCCGCTTCTTCCCTCTCTGAGAAGTTCCACCATCATCTACAGAATTTCCATCATCGGATATCTCAATATGACCATCACCAAATCCATCTTCCTCAGACATGGTATCATTCTTGTCATAAGAATTTTCTTGCTTATCATAATCATCTACCAGCTGCATATAGAGTAGTGGCAATCATTTAATCTACAGGCTGCACATATAGTACTGTTGTTGCATCTATTTTGAAATGGCAAAAAGCAACTTACCACTGGTGAAGAAACTTCTACTGCAGGTTCTGACTCGATCGCTGCTGCGGGTTGCGATTGCCCGGGTCTAGTTGAATGGATGCCCAAATAACCAGCTGTCTTTGAATTCATCGCATTGTTGTATGCGCGTCTCCTTCCCTGCGGTATCAGGTTTGCCATACGTGTCTGCGATCCTTCACTATCCCGTCCAGGTTGCATCTATAAAAACAACAACAAATAACAATACTACTGCAAGTTAGGGATGGCATACTGTGTATCTTTAAGCATGAACAACAAATAACAATACTACTGACTATCTTTAAGCATGAACATCTCGGCATAAAATTGCTACTGCAAGAACCAGGTCGTTCACAAGTACATCTCTTTTCTCAATTATCAGGACACTAATCCATCATCAACAGAGATACCATGTGTTAGGACTTAGGACTATGAGGTCAATCAGAAAAATAGAAGAGAATTGCCCCCTGAAACTATGCCCAAGTGACCTGGACATAGAAACGCCAATCCTACCTGCAACGTCCGTCCTCCGTCGCCGTCGGTGGATGGTGCGGGCTGCTGGGTTGGTGAAGAAGAGCTGAAGAGGAGGTGGCCAGGTCCCAGGTCGGTCGAACCATCGAAGGTGGAGGAGGAGGGCCGACCGGCGACAGCCGGCAACAGCTGGCCAGGCCCGCCGCTAACCCTAGGCGCGAGCGGCGGCGCGAGCGGCAGCACGTCCGGTGGCCTGGGCGGTTGGGCAACTAATCCGGAGCCATCGGATTCGGAGGAGAGGAGATGGGGCCGGCGGTGTTGGCCGGCGTTGGAGGTGGACGACGGCGGGGACGCGGGGTGGCGGCGCACGCGCGTGAGCAAGGCAGGCCGCAGGGGATTTGGTCTGGACTCTGGAAGCGTGCGTGAGGGAGGCAGGGGGATTTGGGGATTTTGGGGGATTTTGGGCGAGCCGACGAGCCGAGCCTCGAGCTCTCCGAGCCGAGCCTCGAGTCCACTTTTTCATTCACAGATTGCACCAAGCCGAGCCTGGCTCGGCTCAAATTTCTGCGAGCCTTGTCGAGCCGAGCCTCGAGCCGGCTCGGCTCGGCTCGATTCCACCCCTATTGATCGTGCCTCCTTCCCGTTACCAGGAAGCACGTTCATACATTGAATCAGCTAGCAGGAGCAGAGTTGATCGTTCATGCTTGCAGATGTCCCACAAGAAGAGGAGGAATGAAAGATAATAAAAATCCCAGCGACGGGATATACCTCTCCGTTAGACTGGCAGGTGGGGCTCACTCATCTCCCCCAATCTTCCTCTTCCCACGCCTCAAATCCTCAAGCTCTCTCACAGACTGTGAGCATGCAGAGCACCCGACGCCCCTTCGATTGCACAAACTAGAATATACCAGCAGCCAACGGAAGCTTTCTATCACATCCACTCGTAGTGTCTAGCCTCGGACGCTGCAGCTTGGCGGAGGCCCCGTCATGGCTAAGGCCCAGTTCTTTTGGTGGCTTCTTCGAGAAGCTGCCCTCCCCCTAGCTTTCTGGGGAAACCGATGACAAAATTTTGTGAGGCTTCCAAACTAGTTTAGCCTTAGCTATTCTAGAAGCCTCGGAAAATTTTAGAACCGGCTTCCTCAGGAAGCTGGGGGAGGGCAGCTTCTCCGAGAAGCCGCCAAAAGAACTGGGCCTAAACCTCGAAGGTCCACGGTGACGGCCCCGTGGCTTCCCGGCTTGAAAGACCGCCAACATCGAGAAGGGTGCAAGGCTGGCTGAAGATCTCGCCGGGGCCAGCGGCAGTGCCGCGCGACAGGCACCATCTCCGCAAGGAGCAGAGGAATCAGAGCAGGCCCTCCGCGCGCGAAGGCCGCGTCGGTGCTAGGAGAAACATGACGAACCGGTTTTTCCACTTACCGGTGGCAGTGCATGTTGGAAATATAAGCAAATATCCATATGAAATAATCCGTACGAGTAATTGATAAATCATGACTACGAAAATAACAGATAAACTAAGCATGGAGACTAGTAAGGTAGATGAATAGATCACATGTAAACAAGACAAACTGATCGCATCTACCACAGAAACTAAAAGAAGAAACTCTAACATAGACTGAAAGAGAAAGGACAAGATCACATACTTCGCAGCAGCGTCGTTGTCGCCCATGTTGAGGTTGTTGAAGAAGTCACTGAGGTCCGGGAAGAAGTTGTCGTTGAGGAGGAACTCGTCGTCCGATGATGACGTCGTGATGCCAGTAGTCGCGCCGGAGCGCTCCCCAAAAACCTGATTGCCCCTCACCCGTATAGATTCGCAAGAGGCAGGGTTCCGGAGGCCTACTATCCCGGCAGTCGGTGCACGCCGACGGACGGGATGAGGAAGACAAAAGTGGCGGCGCAATGAACTGGAAACATGTAGTCGCGTATACGTCGTCTCTGCGGCTAGGGTTGCGCAGAGTCTTATGTAGTGCGGTTCGGGAAGGTCGTGGGGTGCAGACCACGTCCGAGTTGGCACAGCCACAATCCAGAAAAACCGGAAGGCAAAATGGCTGAGTAACGCGTCCGTTAATGACTCAAAATTGATTACACAATTAATTTCCCAAACAGCAAAAAGATAAGCTTGGCTCGGCGAGATTCCCGCAACCCGCGGCGCGTCGTGACGTTTCGTGATGAGGCGAGGCGAGGCGGGCGGCGGAGGAGGAGGAGTGCGCGAGGGCTCTCTCTCTTCTCACTCACTTACTAGGACTAGAACAGCCCACCTTATATACCACTCCAACTCTCTCCCAACTAGCAATGTCGGACTAAACTTCAGCCCCCACTAGTGCTGCCACTGATTTTTTGAATGGGTCATGTGAGTTTCAGAATTTGATAATGGGCCATGGGCCAAAGACCAAATGCCCCAAATTCTAGCAATCCCCCACAAACTCTCATTGGCACATTTCATCAATAAGTTTCCAGAACATTGTTTTATATACCGGTATGTCGTGGAGGACTGTTAAGTTGAACTTCCACTTAAAGCTACATATTACACTAGATTGCAACTTGGATAGTGGACTATGCCTTGAACTACAAGTTTTCTGCACACTAGCTTCATACAAAACCTAGACCGATACTAGGCTGCCGCGAGGCTTCCTCGCGGTTTGGAGCTTATACGACATACTCCAGGGCCTTTCATGAGTTTACTAGAGAGCACCCAACTCTCATAGATTGCGACGTTAAACAATCAGACTCATATAGGTGTGTTCTTCAAAAGATGTTCTGCGGGACAACATCTTTGCTAAAATAAGCCACTTAGAACACATTAAGATAATTATCAACCTGCCATGCAGATTAGGAGAGTATTGCATCTTACGGAGTGGTAAAATTGCTACAGGATATATACTCTCCTCCCAGCTGACCAACAGCTTGTCTCCCAGCTCTAATTCACGGGATCTCCGATCACATAGAGTGGGTTACCACCGTGGGCAGCTCATAATGTGGGTCTCATACCCATCTCCCTCGATGCATTTTCTATCACATTTCGTGATAGTACTTTGTGAAGGGGTCGCAGGTTTCTAGACGTATGGATATAATCCAACGCTATAACTCCGGAGTTTCTCATTTTCCCGACAGCTTTCAGTCTCCTCTTCACATGCCTTGATGACTTCATATTATCCTTAGAACTGTTTACATTGATGATCACAGTTTGATTATCACAGTTCATAGGAATAGCGGGTATTGGTTTCTCAACCACAGTCAAGTCCATCAAGAGCTTACGAAGCCACTCTGCTTCAACAGTGGCTGTGTCTAATGCTGTGAGTTCTGCTTCCATAGTTGACCTCGTAATGTCGGTCTGCTTGCAAGACTTCCAGGAAACAGCGCCACCTCCAAGTGTAAACAAATAACCACTTGTGGCCTTAGTCTCATCAGCATCAGATATCCAATTTGCATCACTATAACCCTCAAGTACCCTTGGATATCCAGTATAGTGAATTCCATAACTCGCAGTGCCTTTCAAAGAGCGCAAAACTCTCTCAAGAGCATGCCAATGAACATCTCCAGGTCTAGACACAAAACGGCTGAGTTTACTTACAGCAAAGGAGATGTCAGGCCTCGTGGCGCTGGCTAAATACATAAGCGAGCCAATGATCTGCGAATATCGCAATTGATCTCTAGCAATTCTTTTATTCTTACGAATTATAACGCTAGGATCATAAGGCGTTGGAGAAGATTTGCAGTCGCTATACCCGAAGCGACTCAGGATCTTTTCCACATAGTGGGACTGAAGCAATGTAATCCCACCATCGTCATCCTTCAGCCAGCCTTGATGTTTAAGATCACATCAGCTACTCCCAAGTCCTTCATCTCAAAACAACGAGATAGGAACTCCTTGACCTCCTTAATCACGGTAAGGCTGGTTCCAAATATCAATATGTCATCGACATAGAGACAAAGAATGACTCCCTCGCCCCCACCATGGCGATAGTATACACACTTGTCAGCTTCGTTTACAACAAAGCCTTCAGCGGTTAAAGTTCTTTCAAACTTTTCATGCCACTGCTTAGGCGCTTGCTTAAGCCCATACAAAGACTTCAGTAATTTACACACCTTTTCTTCTTGACCATCTACTACAAATCCATCAGGTTGCTCCATATAAATTTCCTCTTCAAGCTCTCCATTTAGGAAAGCAGTCTTAACATCCATTTGATGAACGAGAAGACCATGTGAGGCAGCCAAGGAAAGTAGTACACAAATAGTGGTCAGTCGAGCTACAGGTGAGTATGTATCAAAGAAGTCTTCGCCTTCTTTCTGAGTATAACCCTTGGCCACAAGTCGTGCCTTGTACTTTTCAATAGTACCATCGGGCCTAAGCTTTTTCTTGAACACCCACTTGCATCCTACGGGTTTGCACCCATAAGGACGATCGGTAACCTTCCAAGTTCCATTAGCTAAGATGGAATCCATCTCGCTATGGACGAGCTTCCTTCCGAGTAGTCAACATCCCGAGATGCATAGGCTTCGAAATAGAAGTGGGAGTATCATCCACGAGGTACACAATGAAATCATGACCAAAGGACTTTGCAGTCCTATGTCTCTTGCTCCTTTTGGGAGCTTCATTGTCATCCTCCACAGGATTATCAAAGTGTTCTATAGCCATGGTAGGTTCAAGAAATAATTCCTGAGTAGATGAACTGGGCATCCCCTGAATTGATGAGCTAGATGTTTCTTTCATAGGAAAGATGTCCTCAAAGAAAATCGCATCATTCGACTCCATAATTGTACCAACATGCATGTCGGATACCTCAGATTTTACTATCAAAAATCTGTAGCCAATGCTATGAAAAGCATATCCCAGAAGAACACAATCCACGATTTTTGGTCCAAGTTTGCGCTTCTTGGGTATCGGCACATTTACTTTCGCCAAACAGCCCCAAGTTCGTAGATAAGAGAGTTTCAACCTTTTCCTTTCCCATTCCTCAAAAGGGGTAATGATTTTGTTCTTTGTGGGGACACGGTTTAGGACATGACATGCAGTCAATATCGCCTCCCCCCACCATGCCTTGGAGAGAGCCGATGTATCTAACATGGCATTAACCAAATCAGTTAGAGTACGGTTCTTTCTTTCGGCCACCCCATTTGACTGAGGAGAGTAGGGAGGCGTCCTCTCGTGGATAATACCATGTTCCGCACAAAAAGAATCAAACTCGTTGGAAAAATACTCTCCACCACGATCAGACCTTAGCCGCTTGATCTTTCGATCAAGTTGGTTTTCTGCTTCAGCTTTAAAGATTTTGAAGTGATTAAGAGCTTCATCTTTAGATTTTAGGAGGTACACATAACAATATCGAGTAGAGTCATCAATTAAAGTCATGAAGTATCTTTTTCCTCCTTTTGTCAATTCACCATTCATTTCACAAAGATCTGAATGTATAAGCTCCAGCGGTGCCAAGTATCTTGCCTTCGCAGTCTTGTGAGACTTCCGTGGTTGCTTAGCCTGCACACATACTTGGCACTTGGATTTCTTGATAATAACAAATTTCGGAATTATATTCATATTTGCTAGCCGCGTCATGCACCCAAAATTAATATGACAAAGTCGTGAATGCCAAATATTGGACTCACTATCATTGCAAACGTGATTAATAATTTGAGTACATAAGTCTGACAAAGATAAGCGGAACAAGCCTCCGCACACATAACCCTTTCAACAAATTATCCACACTTGGAAATTAAAACTTTATTGGACTCAAAAACCAACTTAAAACCATCTCGACATAAGAGCGATCCACTAACGAGATTCTTATTAATGGAAGGAACGTGCTGTACATTCTTCAGCTGGATGATCTTTCCCGAAGTAAACTTCAGATCCACCGTACCAACACCACGAACAGAAGCACGTGAGCCGTTTCCCATCAGCACGGAAGAAGTCCTTGCGACCTGATAGGAAGAAAACATAGAGACATCAGAACATACATGTGTATTTGCTCCGGTGTCTATCCACCAATCATGAGAATTACATACTGAAAGGACAGTAGGAGAAATACCGTACCCAACGTCCTTCATCTCAGTATCAACGCCAATAACAACATTTGTGGACTTGTCGCTGTTCCCACGCCGATCATGGCGTTCTGGGCAATCAGGAGCCCAATGTCCAGGAGCGCCACAAACATGGCAATTCCCTTTCTTCTTATAAGGGGTCTTCCTCTTGAAGTTGGTTGAGTTAGAGGCTTTGTTCTTCTCGTCAAACTTGCCTTTTCCATTGTTCTTATTCTTAGACTTGTGAGATTGGAAGTTTTTCTTCTGTACCACATTGGCACTAGAACCTCCCTCAAAACTACGAGCTCGTGTGTCCTTTGCTCTCGCCTTCTCTTCCACATGAAGCGAGCCAATGAGATCCGAAACGGAAAACTCTTGTCTCTTATGTTTCAGAGAAGTAGCAAAGTTCCTCCACAAAGGAGGAAGCTTGGCAATAATGCCACCGGCCACAAATTTGTTCGGTAAGGTACACTTAAATTGCTCGAGTTCTTTGGCAAGTGACTGAATCTCATGAGCCTGCTCAACCACGGAGCGCTCATCAATCATCCTGTAGTCATAGTATTGCTCCATGACGTACAGTTCAGTGCCAGCGTCCGAGACCCCAAATTTGGCCTCGAGCGCATCCCACGCATCTTTACCATGGTCGAAAGCCATGTACGGGTCAACAATGTTGTCCCCAAGAATGCTGAACAAGGCCGCCTTAAACATGGCATCGACCTTCTCAAACTTTTCCTGCTCCTCTGCAGAGAGAGGCCCCTCAGGTCTAGCATCTGTGACGCTAAAACAGCCTAGGTTTGTAAACCATAGAACTTCCTTTGTGTGCCACCTCTTGTAATGCATACCATCAAAGAGGGGAGGTCGAGTAGCGGCAGCAATGCTGCTTGAATTGATTTGCCTATAATCAGGTTTTTGGATTGTTGGAAATATAAGCAAATATCCATATGAAATAATCCGTACGAGTAATTGATAAATCATGACTACGAAAATAACAGATAAACTAATCATGGAGACTAGTAAGGTAGATGAATAGATCACATGTAAACAAGACAAACTGATCGCATCTACCACAGAAACTAGAAGAAGAAACTCTAACAGAGACTGAAAGAGAAAGGACAAGATCACATACTTCGCAGCAGCGTCATTGTCGCCCATGTTGAGGTTGTTGAAGAAGTCGCTGAGGTCCGGGAAGAAGTTGTCATTGAGGAGGAACTCGTCGTCCGATGACGACGTCGTGATGCCAGTAGTCGCGCCGGAGCGCTCCCCAAAAACCTGATTGCCCCTCACCCGTACAGGTTCGTAAGAGGCAGGGTTCCGGAGGCCTACTGTCCCAATGAACTGGAAACAGGTAGTCGCGTATACGTCGTCTCTGCGGCTAGGGTTGCGCAGAGTCTTATGTAGTGCGGTTCGGGAAGGTCGTGGGGCGCAGACCACGTCCGAGTTGGCACAGCCACGATCCAGAAAAACCGGAAGGCAAAACGGCTGAGTAACGCGTCCGTTAATGACTCAAAATTGATTACACAATTAATTTCCCAAACAGCAAAAAGATAAGCTCGGCTCGGTGAGATTCCCGCAACCCGCGGCGCGTCGTGACGTGTCGTGACGAGGCGAGGCGAGGCGGGCGGAGGAGGAGGAGTGTGCGAGGGCTCTCTCTCTTCTCACTCACTTACTAGGACTAGAACAGCCCACCTTATATACCACTCCAACTCTCTCCCAACTAGCAATGTGGGACTAAACTTCAGCCCCCACTAGTGGTGCCACTGATTTTTGGAATGGGCCATGTGAGTTTCAGAATTTGATAATTGGCCATGGGCCAAAGACCAAATGCCCCAAATTCTAGCAGTGCACGTAATTTCGGTTGAAATATAGGGGTAATAAAAAAACGGACAAAAAAGCTGTTTTGCGGCGGCATGCGGAGATTTGCGAAAGAAAATCGCGTGTCCCCTTAATGACGGGGTGTGTCTACCTTATCTCTAATCTGATCTATAATCTTCCACATGAGAGCGACGACCGCCACGGCGAGAACTAGGAGCAGCGCCGGTCACAAGTGCAGGGTGCCGGGTGGCGTCCCCTAGGCCTCCGCCGAAGTGCAGGAGGAGGAGGCGCCAGTCGTTGGCCCGCTGCGGAGGACGCGGAGGCATCCATCACTGAGCAGCTTTGAGGAGGCCTCCGCGAAGCATGCGTGGGAAGGCCGCTGCCGGTGAGCAAGCGTCGGGGGAGGCTGCCGCCGTAGAGCACGAGTCGGGGGAGGCCTCCGCCGCGGAGCATGCGCCGGGGAGGCCGCCGCCTACAAGCAAGCATCGGCCGGTGGAGCCGCCGCCGCGGAGGACGTGTCGGGGCTGGGAGGTCGTCGCTAGCAAGCACACATCAGGGGAGGCCTCCAACGCCAACGAGCGCATCGAGACATGTGTGCGAGGAAGAGGTGTTTGTTGCCTAGCCCTAGGTGGCCGGCAATGAGCATACTGCGAGGTGTGCCGTGCGCCACCAAGCATGGTGTGGAGAAGCAGCCATCGACGCGAGGAGGAGGCACTACTAGAAAATAGGCTACTGCCGGCGCGCCTATTTTAGCTACTGCTAGCGCACATATGCCCACCAGTGCGAACACGCCGGTGGTACCGCTATATTGCTAGCGCACACGCTGATCCGCTGGCGGTATATGTATTTAGCACCGGCGCACTAGGCTAGGTTCGCCAGCAGTAGCATATTTAGGAATATAAAAAAACCGCCCACGTGGGCGGGGTACCATCGCGCATCAGTTGTTCCTTGTGGGCGGATCTTATGTGTCCAGTCCAGCACCACACGCAAGCACACCATCTCTCTCCGAACTTGCACGGGAGCGCCACGCTCAGCTCCGCCGTCGGCCTCCCCCGCCGCCGACCGGTCGACAAGGCAGGGAACGTGCAACGACACCGCGCAGCCGCTCCCCTCCAACCTCGGCTCCGCCCAGGACCGCGGATCTCCCCTATGACTCCGGCTCCGCCCACGATCGTGGCTCACCCCTCCGACCTCGGCTCCGATGCGGGGATTTGGAGCCCGATGCGGTCGAGCTCGAGCGGGAGCCGCGTCCTCCTTGACCTGGAGGGGGCCCTGCTTGCAGATCATGGCGTGAGGGCGGCGAGGTCGACAGCCTCGTTTCCGCCTGCGACCGCATCTCCCCTCCGACCGCGGCTCTGCCGCGACCGCATCTCCCTTCGACCTCGGATTTGATGCGGGGAGTTGGAGGCCGATGCAGTCGAGCTCGAGCAGGAGCCGCATCCTCTCTGGCCTAGAGGGGGCCCTGCTTACAGATCATGGCGTGAGGGCGGCGAGGTCAGCAGCCTCGTCTCCGCCCGCGACCGCATCTCCCCTTCGACCTCGGATTTGATGCGAGGAGTTGGAGGCTGATGCAGTCGAGCTCGAGCAGGAACCGCATCCTCCCTGGACTGGAGGAGGCTCCACTTGCAGATCATGGCCGGTACGCCGGAGCATGCACCATGGGCAGCGAGGGCGCGAGGTCAGCAGCTGGATGTGTGCCTGTGAGAGAAGAGAGGAAACCGATATTAGGTGCGGGCAGTCCGTGTGAGAGAGAAAAGAAAACGTGTGGTCTACGTGCCTTGACTTCGCGTGAGGGTTTACATCCGCTTTGGGGATATATGGCTACAAAAGTAACGTGCCTAAGTGGGGGAAATCTGAGAAGGACCTGATTGACAAAAGGATCAATCCAGAGACATCGCGGTGGTCCGAACGGGCAAAGGAGTGGTTCTACGAGCATGGGGGACAGTTGAACCATGAAACATGAGAGTGTATTTATACAAAAGAACATCTTGCATAACCTTATGAAGCTCTTAAAACTGCACATCATGAGGTGCGGGAGGGGAAGTTCCATCCCCAAAGAGAGAGCGACGAGCTGACACATGCCCTTGGGAATCCTGAACACTCAGGACGAACACGAGGAAAACAAGGCTCCCTTCCATAGAAATTTGGTGCCGCTGCCTATTCGGCAATACCCAAGAGGAGGTATCATCACGAGGGGGGGGGGAAGAAGATGGGGCCAAAGGTTGGAGAGCAATCGGGACGGTGGTACGCGATTTACCTAGCCTCGGATCATGCTGCACGAGGGTAGGGCCTACTGCTGCTTGTCTGGAATTATCTGGACGCCCATGAAGTATATCCACAACATTTGGGTTTCCTGAGGAAAGGAAGAGATTTCGCGGTAGAAAACCGCGAGAGGAGAAATGCAAGGGATGTAGATCGTATGCAGCAGATAGAAGAAACATTGAGGTCGCAGCAGGAGCAATTAAATGTGGTACTTAGCCAGCAAAGTACCGGCCCATCTCAACGGCAGTATGAAGATCCTCCATTCGATGCTACCGGTCCACAATCTCAGCGGAAAAGTAGTGTGGCTTCCACGGAGCTCCCGACTGATGATGATGCGGTGATGTTGGCTACTCGCTACCCCGTGGATGATATCACGGAGGGCGTAAATTGTGAGTTGTATGTGTAAGTTGTGAACATATCCCACGGCTGCTCAATACCAAGACTACTATCCCACGGCTGAATTAGCATACATATGCTCATATGGGAAGCCTCTTCTCAGAGCTGACCAGTTCGTGCATCTAGGAACACAAATGTGAAGATTGATGACTAGTATATGAAAGCCGCCGCGAAAGGGGACATCATGCTCATCGCGGCAGTTCGAGATGAGCATTACTTCTTTGGAGACGATGAGATGCACATTGAGTTTAAAGAATTATTTCAGTACTCAATCAAGACGCCATGGACAAATCACTCATCAATTTCTCTTGTACGTAAGTGATTTATTTATGTAATTAAGTCTCTAGCTCAGCTCGTTCATTGCATGAATTATTATCTTCGCCATATTCTTTTGTACGCTATTATGCAAAATGAAGATGCTCGAATGTAAAAGAGGACAAATCTATGACCTTGGGTTCATTGACCCTAATATCGTTCATGAATTTACGGTAGAAAAACACGCAAAGACACCAAGGATTACTTGCTAAAGTTTTTAATAAAACAAGAAACCAAAATGGATATACTACTATTTTGTTACAACTTGAAGTGAGTATTACTGTCTCGTACGTGCACTGCTAGTCATTCAGATTGACAAAGAAATAGTACTTTTTATGAACTCGAAACGTAAAGACCATGAGACGTGAGCAAACCTTAGCAGAATGCTCCAGAGGTAATTTCAATCATTATCGCTCTATATGGGCATCTTCCGTTCATTTCCTGATATCAAGTAATTAATAACTTATTTACTTATTTTTTTCTTTGTCGGGCAGGGTTTGTGGAAACGGTTCATCAAGCTTGCTAAGGATGAATGGAAACTAGAGTTTACATTTCGAGATTACGATTTAAGTAGTACTATAGCTAGGTCTGGTGTTTCAATACCATTATGTTTGATTCTTATTTAAATGTTTGACGCACGAAGAAGGAAATCATTTATGTGGATACTACGTTTACGAGTTCATTCGCCAGATGACCTATCGTCAGTGGGGAAAGAATTCTACAATTTTCATGTACGTAAACAATATTCAAAATCTTATTTTATTACCATCAATTGTGTTGAGTTTCATTCATATATATTGATTCTCTTCTTTAAATTAGATCGGATGTCTGTCGGACAATCTCCTAGCAAAGGATCGCGTATGAGAAATTCAAGATGAATTAGCGGGATTCTTACTTACGGAGGTTATAGCTAAAGATGGAGAATACCATCGAAAATTTGTATTTAGACAATAAGGATCGTAAGAGAACTTATATTGTATATGCATGAACATGTACTATATTCATGATTATATTGTGTACTATATTCATGATTATATTGTGTACTGATTCCTTAATTGTTGTATATAGAACCGTCGGGAATTCTTGATTATGTTGTGTAGTGGTTCCTTAATTTCTGTATATAGTACCCCGGGATTGGAAAACATAAAAACTTAAACCTCTGCCACGGCAGAAAAACGGCAACATCTGAGTGCCTGGCGTGTGGAGAAATTTAAATCTGAGTGCCTGGCGTGTGGAGAAATTTAGTCCCGGTTGGTGTTCCGGCATAGAAACATCAACGTCCAAGTGCATGATGTGTGGAGGACTTGTTACCAACCGGGACTAAAACCTCTCCACCACGAGCGCATGGGCACAACCATGTAGACCCTCTTAGTTCGCGACACAACCATGACTAAAAGGGGGAGCCTTTAGTTCCGATTCCTTAGTTCCGGTTGCAAAACCGAGACTAAACACTCTTACAAACTGGAACGGAATTTTCTACCAGTGATGGCTGCAATTACTTAAGGCCATGAATAACTGATAAACCTATATTGTACTCCCTTACCTGTATTATATAGATTAAACACTGGACAGGCCTGATAAACTAGAGAAAAGAACAACCAAGAATACACAACAGAAGAGGAGGAGCAGCCCTGATAACTTAAGGAGCCACGACCCATCTAAGTTCCACAACAAAGCATTAAATGATTACAATGTAACCTGAGATCTACGGTTCAACAGCAGGGCATCGACTGCACAGCTCAAATGTAACTATGTTTGTACATCCAAGAGTGTGTAATGTCAATGTCCATGAGAAGTATTTGCCAGGTTTGCCAACGGAACACCAGTGCAAGGCTCCAGATTTCTAGATAGACATGTCCTTTAAGAACAGCAGCCATGCCCAGTTAAGAGGAAAAGCACCCGACTCGTCAGAACTGAAACCAAGTACTCCCGTGGTCATGTCAATTAGGTTTGACGAGGTGGAGCTTCAAGGGTGTTTTCTTTACTGAGCCCAGCCATGGCATGAAAGTTGGGGCCATATAACATGGCCCACATGGCTTCGTAAGTACTGCAAGGTTCCAAAGCATGCAACTTAACTGTGGAGGGAACTTTCGGCTTGATGCCCCACATGCTTTCGTGAGTAACCCCAATACCATGGAATCGACTGCAAGGTCCCAAAGCATGTAACTTAACTGTGGAGGGAACTTTTGGCTTGATGTATACTTGGACAGCACTGAGTGCTCTCTGGGCTTCTGAGATCATATCCCTTTCCATGGAGGTGCATCTGCCAACTTTGTTGACAGAACACCCAGGCAAACCATGTCTTTTTGTGTCCAATGTAAGACACTCGAGTGATGTTGCACTGCCAAGAATATGACACGTTAGCTCAACCAAGCTCTTCACAGGGGAGAAACCAAGGATCTTCACTTCCCTGAGCTTCTCATGGTTGCGTTTTGGCAACTGCCGCAGCTCTGAGGAATCTCCAAAAACTGTGACATGTTTCTTGTGTTGTTGCGGTACCTAAAGATGAAAAGGCAACCTAATTAATGGTTCCACCATTGTTACTCATGCCCATGCAAAAGTAACAGTAACTTACATCCAAGTAGAAAGTCTCCAAGGAAGGCGAAGCATGAAAGAAAGAAACCAGAGAAAAATAATCGTAGCTCGGAGAAGAGTTCACTTCTGTGATAGTGATACTCAAATGCTTGAGGTGGAGAAATCTGCTAGATTCTATTGGTGTGTTGACCATCTGCATAAGAATGCCAGATTAATGTTATTCCAAGTATTACTTTTGTGATATCACTGTACACATATCACTAGTCTATAGTAACACGGAATTTCAGAGCATACCTCCCTGCTTGAATATATGAACGCAGTTTCCAGATATGGCATGCTGGATGCAAGCTCAGCACGAGTATAATGAACAGCACCCAAAAAGCTGATGTATAGGTACTTCAGTTGCGATGATTCTCCAAGTGAGAGTTGTGCCTGATGGGTACCCTGAAAGATAAAACTGGATAGATTTGGAGCTCTGCTCTCTATTACTTGCAGCTTGCTGCAAGAAAGCACCTTCAGGTAGCTAAGCCGCTCAAGAAGAGAAGGCATCTTCACATACAGTAATCCAATGCAATACCTGAGTAGCAACCGCTCCAAAGCAAAAGAATTGGAAAGTATGCGCTCTAAGTCATTCCCTGTAATACGCACTTTAAACATATCTAAGCTTGTCAGGCTCCTGAAGCAACCAAACCCAACCGTGGGAACAAAGACACAAAAGTGAAGTTGAAGATCCCGAATCAACTCTCCATTCCCATCCGATATAAGTGGGCATGGGAAGTTGTAACTGTAACTTTTAGATTCTAGACTGAAGGTGAATTCTTCAATTCCTGGTTTAACAGCCATCTCAAGCCAACTGTCAAGATAATAACGGTCCTCTTCAGTATAATCGGGAGCGTTCCAAAACTTGAGTTTCTTCACACCAGTGCCTGAGTGATTTTTCAGAATGCGGTCCACTATACTGGCGTAATCACTTGCCGGTTTATCATTTCCACATGTCTTTCCATTCAAGCCCAATGTTTTCTTACTGAAAACGAGGTTAGGGTGATATCTCCAGGAACAACGAAATGCGCGCGAGATGCAGGCAGCTCTTGCAGCATCTCGCATTGACATTAGGGAGTGTATATAACGCCAGATGTCCTGTGTGTAAAAGCATGGGAGACAAGTTAAACATTGCTGTAAAGGCCGGTGGTCCCTTGAGTGGATGATAGACTACCAAAAAAGCGATATATAGTAAAATCCTACCCTGGACACTATGCACATAATAGCAAAAAGTGCATTGCATGAAGATATAGGTAGTGCAGTGGAATATAACTGTGGAAGGTTATTGAACATTGCTTCGAGAAGGATTATCTTTTGTAAGAATGTTGGTTGGCAGTAATTAGGTTAAGAAGGCGCTGTGGCAAGTAGCCTGTGTTGATTTGATTAACTTGTATAAATCTACTTTTACCCTTTTAACACAGATAAAATATGCTCACACTTCAATTATGCATGTAGCAGTCATCAAATATTGTCCTATACGTATTTTGTCAGCCAAGATGCATGGAATGATGTTTTGTTCTACAACATCATGGTAGAAAGTAGAAACAAGTCAATGTAGCAACAAGTAAACATGTACGGATAGGGGGACCAAGGATTTCATCTAGATATCTAAACAGCCAGAAACAAATTGCAACAGAAAATAGCCTCTGGAAGGCTTGGCCCCGAATACACATATACTTCACAACTCTGAGAACTACCGCATTGTTGGCAGGACGAGCTCTTTCTATCGGCCAGCGAAACAACTGAACCATCTGCAACAAAGCCTTGTTCGCAGGGCAAGCCCTTCGTTTCATACCATGAAGCACCCTGAAGACTAAAATCTTTCTGCCATGGCGAGCCCTTTCTTTTAGCCCGTGAAGCAATAGATTCATCCAAAACAGAGTTTCGTTCACAGGGCGAGCCCTTTCTTTTAACCCGCGAAGCAATTGATCCATCTGAAACATATCATGTACAGTTACGAAGAATACAGCCAGTAAAGGAACAAATAAACAAACTCAAGCACAGGAACACAAATCCAACTCTAACCATCTACCCATCTTCTGCACGACAAGTCAAGAACACCAGTGACTTGAAAACATTTTAAAAGAATAAACTTAAGCTGAACATAGATAATTTTGCAAAACACTGCATTCTCCCCCGAGTCTTGTCAACCGTATTCAATATCCTTTCCAAACAGCCTGCCTTCCCCCTCCCTCCCAAGGCGCAATATCGAATCTCAAACCAGAGCTCTGGCTTCCCTAATGCCTGTGTATGGTAGCAGATAGCGACTCTCGAATTCATGGTGTCTAGCTGGATACCGCTGGCTCCTCCAGAGTCTAGAACCACAATGCAACATTGTTTATCACTGAAAAGTGACAACTAATATCTCTCTCTGAATCTCATCCAGAAAACAAAATGCACACTGGAACACTGAAAAACCAAGCTGCCAGATTACTCAATCAGTGAATGATGAAGGAACGGCCTTGCTATCCAGCAAACAAAGTGCTAGACGCTAAAATTGTCCAGCCGGTTTAGATGGAATGAAAAACGAAATCGTGTTACGCCCTTCACATAACACTAGAGGAAAAAAGATGAGATTTTTATTCGGGTGGGGAGGTAAAAGTGTACGGCGACATACTGCGAAAGATAGGGCAAAGGAAGCTAAGAAGATGCGGGATCTTACCACGGGGTTGGATTTGGCGCCGGTGCCGCTGCGTGGCCATGAGCCGCTTCAGCTCCAGTAAGCCCATGATACCTGGTGGGATCGAGGCAGCAAATCAAGGAGGCGAAGGTGTTCCCCCACTATTTCAAATCCGGGAATCTGTATTTGAACACCTGAGTACCGATTTGAACCCAACCGGACAATACGAGGGGACGAAGAAATCGCGTCGGCGCAGACAACTACTGCGGCAGGGGCAGGGCAGAGCAGAGGGAACCGTAGTACGACATGAATCCTATCTCAGGACAATACGATGGGCCAATCCTTGCTTCTGCGCTTGTTGGGTTTACTTGCTGGGCTGGGGTGTGCCGTGTACGCGCTTCACGTGCTAAATTGTCTGCCATCGGGCCAATAGGCTTGGTTATATGTTTGGTTGCTTGTGAAGAGGTTTTCCGCACGAGTGGAGAAAAATTTGGTTCGTTTGTTTAACCTGCTCGCACCGTTACTTTGCACCGCATGAGTTTTTAAAGTACTACCTCTGTCTATTTTTAGGTGTTAAAACTTTATCTAAATTTAAATGTATCTAGACATCTTTTAGTACATAAATACATCTAAATTTAGACGAATCTTCCGACATCTATTAATAGACTAGCTTAAATACTGGCCTGCGAGGTACAACCAATTTTATATGAGGGTTCACATACCTACTGATGATGCAAGGTTACTGGAAATTTCCACGATTTCAGCAGCTTTAATAGGAAGCATGCCAAATTTAAACTAGAAGTCATCGTTTGCTTCTTTGAGATTTTGTGCAAAAGTATATTTTACATGCAAAAGGTGTTGTTTCAAAGGAGATATGATGTTGGTTTCACATGACTCCTTTTAGTGTGCCCCAAAGCGCTTGGTCTGGCTAAATGTCATTTCAAGTGAGACCAAATATAGGCATAACTAATTCACAGACAATTCAAGAGCGATGGGCCTAGCTCCGCTAGTTGAAAGTTAGCCTCCTTTATGAATTTAGATATAGGAATAATTAATTCGCAAACATAAAGTAAAGGTAAGAGATGCCCTCGTTTGAACACCTATCTTCATAAAAAAAAAACAATCGGGAGCAGAGCAACGAGAGAAATTTATTTGTTAATAATTATTATCAAAATTCAGAAGTTATCCTACTGCACAAATGCACAATGTGAAAATAACAAAAATAGCTTGACGAGGCATGACGCTAATTATAGAACCGATGGATGATCTTTGATGGAATCATGAATTTACTGGATTATTCTTGGGAAACCGGCAACATGCTTAGAGCATCTCTAACAGAGCCCGTAAACACGTGAACTGAAAAATGCGAGTTCAATTCACCGAACTCGTGTTTACGGGCCAGAAAACCGTTGTCACAGATTAGAATCCGTAAAAGTGGAACTGAAAAAGGGAATTTGAAATGTCACGAGTAAATTAGGCGATGATCATAGTTCGAGATGAATTTGATGCTCCCATTGACCATCAAAACTTACATAGTTCGAGAAATTAAAGCTGAAATACGTGTACACCAGCGAGCGCTACTTAGTTAAGCAAAATGCGACCTAAAATAGTGGCGGAAGGTGGGCGAACGACGAACCTACTGGATGAAGGGATTAAGATTGACGGGCTTTCATAGTTAGTTTAGGCTTTTTTTATTTGTTTTGCTTGGGCTTTCCTTAGATGAAGGGATTAAGATTGACGGGCTGGTTGATTAAAAAATATGTGACATGGGTGCTAGCATGCCCACAAGATGTTTAGTCTGTTGACGTATGTCTCACTCCTCTTATAATATCCTTCTTTTCCACTGGTGAGCCTCATCGCTCCTCTCCTTCCTCCATCCGGTGAGCCACGCATGCCTTGAAACCACCACTGGCAAAACCCCAGTCTACCACGCCCGTCGTTGGCAAGATCTTCCTCCTCCTATTCACCCCCACCCCCATGCAACTCTTTAAGCTCTACCCCCTTCTTCTCCAACAACAGTGACCCCTCACCTTGCACTGCCATGCTAATTGCTAAGTTTCTTTGTCACCAAAGTCCATCCCACCGTTCTCGCCTCTTTCGCGGCCAGTAGTGGCATCACCGGCTCGGTGGTCTCTCCTCATAGGTTTTGTGTAGGTTCGCGAAGATACTAATTTTTTTTGTTAGCAATTTGTTTGACATAGATCGATTTTGCTTCACATTGTTGAGTAATCTTTTTTAGCTACACATTATTGAGTAATAAATAATGAACTTTTGGTGTTTTTTTATTGGTGCACATATAAAGTTCTTCTAGGGCCCTAGGTTCTAGTTTCGCCCCGGGCCCCCAAAATGCCAGGACTGGCCTGCTGATGGGTATGTTCTAGGGGGAATGCATTTTCATTACATTACATGCCTCAACAAAACAAAACCGGCATTTTTCCATCCCAGTGTCAATACCTCATGTAATATGATTTCGTTTCCATTTACATTAACAAAGTTGAACCGAACTCCCTCTCTATGTTGAGATCCCTGATCATGCTTTCTATTTTTTTCGTGCTGTCAGCAAATGAGTCAAACGGGGCAGCGACAGTGCTTATATGCCATTGTGCTTGTGACATACTGTTGCATATTTCCTAAAACTAACGTATGTTTCGATGGAAATCATAGCACTTTCAATCTTAACCTAGAGAATGCCGAATCAGCCAGGTCATTGAGTCACATAGTTTGGTAAGCATCAACAACTTGACATAATGTAAGCGGAATGCCCTCAAACTTGTTCTCCACGATTTCCAGTTCCTCCCTTGAGGGTGGCTTTTCTCTCCACATTAATAAAACAAGCAACAAGTTACGATGGACAGGAATATTTCATATTCTTTGGACCGTATGAGTATATATATGAGAAGAATGATATTATTACACCAAACTGACTTCGCACGTAAACGCCATTCCAGACTGTGCTATGTTAACTTCTATGATAGTTTTGTTCGGCAATTTGTGACTTCACCAGGCCCGGCCCTGAGGGGGGGGCGAGCGGGGCGGCCGCCCCGGGCCCCCGAGTTAGAGGGGCCCCAAATCACAGCTTTCTCTAAGGTTTATGCATGTAGGAAAGGAGATGCAGCTGATGTGCGGCGGCGCCATCAGAGCGAACCGCAATTCCTTTGGTACGATTGGAGGAAGAAGACAACGAAACGTTATTGTTTCCTAATGGGCTGCAAGACGGGCCTTTTTTCCTTAGGTCTGCTTGGGCTTTTCTCTCCTTCAGTTAGCTTGGGCTTTTTATACTTAGTTATTAACTATAAATGGATTAACTGAGTGGGGCCGGTGTGATATACTCTTGGGATAGATCCTGGCCAATAGATTGATCCAGGAAATGTAGCATCCAATCAAGACATTTTCTTTGAGTCAGGCACGTTGATTGATTTGTTTGATCGTTTGCTAGT
This sequence comes from Lolium rigidum, assembly GCF_022539505.1. Lineage (NCBI taxonomy): Eukaryota > Viridiplantae > Streptophyta > Magnoliopsida > Poales > Poaceae > Lolium > Lolium rigidum. The sequence continues at coordinate 235,955,204 of NC_061512.1, read as the reverse complement.
ATACTTTATGCCTAATTTTTCTTCGTGCAGTATGCTTCGTTCGACACTTTTGGATAATGGAGGATGATTCCACGCAGAGAAGCGAGAGGAGACCGCACCGCGTCCACGGCTATTTCTTGTACAATATAAGATTTAGCCCATAAATCGTGGCAACAATTTACGTGACCCAATAAAAAGTTGTGAGGTGCTGGCAGGAATTCAGAAATCACATCTTCTTATTCCAAAGTTCGACGAACTAGATTACGTCGCGCCTTTGTACGGTGTGCCCGCAATAAAAATTCCTGAAGTTTTATTGGCTATAGGGCCCTAAGTTCTAATTCCGCCCCGGGCCCCAAAAATCTCAGGACCGGCCCTGGACTTCACGTATCTCATTACCTACTGTACGGTTAGAATCAACAATTTTTTTTCCTTTGGGAAAATGTTGGTCAATAAAATGAGAACGTGTGATATATAAGCTGTGACTAATGGACACATGATAATAAGCATGTGAATGTGAAAATTCGGATCGTACACTTTGATTGGAAGAAAGGGCATAAGAGCATCTCCAGCAGGCGCGCTATATCGCGGCGCGCTATACTTCCGATTCGGCGCACTGCAAACCGATACCGCGCGCCGTAGCGAATTCTCCCCCGCCGGGTGCGCCATTTTGCAGCGCGCGTTGGCGCGGTAAAATGTCACCTCCGCCGGACGCGCCATTTTGCAGCGCGCGGGCGCGGCGCAAACAACAAACACCCGCAAGTATGCATCCAACTAGATCAAACAATATATAAAAATTCACAAATAAATTGTACCATCCAAATACAATACATTGTTGACAACAATACTTCACACCAAATACAACACGTCCAACATACAACAATACAACATGGTTTTCAGACAATATAACACATAGTTTGCAAACAAATACAACAAATATGCAACTATTGTTGTCCATTCCAATTCCACCATTCTTCCATGAGATCTTTTTGAAGCTCATTATGTGTGTCGTTGCACCGAATGGCATGGTATGAGGCAATGAATCGGGCAATCCTATGTGCGGATCTCCTCACTTGCACGGGAACCCCCATCAAGTCGTAGTGGGTATGATCCACATCTTTTCCGCGATCATCCTCTATAATCATGTTGTGCATGATTACACACGCGGTCATGATATACCAAAGGCATTCTTGATCCCAAAATCTAGCTGGTCCTCTAACAATGGCAAATTGGGCTTGCAAAATCCCAAATGCTCTCTCTACATCTTTCCTAGCCGCCGCTTGTGCATTGTGGAATTGGGTTTGCTTCTTACCTCTTGGTTGAATAATTGGCTTCACAAATGTTTGCCACCTTGGATATATGCCGTCGGCGAGGAAGTAGCCATAGTTGTACTTGTGGCCATTTGCTTCAAACTCCACCAATGGACCTTCCCGCATTGCAAGTCTTGTCATTAGTGGTGACCGTTGAAGAACATTGATGTCATTGCAAGATCCGGGCATTCCAAAGAAAGCATGCCATATCCAAGTCTCTTGGTCGGCCACCGCTTCAAGTACTATAGTGGCATCCTTCTTGTAGCCTTTGAATTGTCCATGCCATGCCGCTGGACAATTCTTCCAACTCCAATGCATGCAATCAATAGAACCAAGCATACCGGGAAACCCCGGTTGGCGTTGATCTCCAAAAAGTCTTGCCGTGTCTTGAGCATTGGGGGCTCTCAAGTATGTGGAGCCAAAGACATTGACAATTGCAACGACAAAGCGCTTCACACACAAGATAGAAGTGCTCTCTCCCATGGCCAAATGATCATCAATAAGATCCGCCGGTATACCATATGCCAACATACGCAAGGCGGCGGTCACCTTTTGATATGTGCTATGACCAAGTTCTCCGGCGGCATTCCTCCTTTGCTCAAAGAAGCGATCATATTTGGTGACCTCCGTTGCAATGTGCTTGAACAAGTTGAGACTCATCCGGAAACGCCGCCGAAAATAGCTTTCGGGGAAAATCGGATTCTCATTGAAATACAACCGCATCAACTTCTCATGCCCTTCAATCCTTTCTCTCCACAACTTTTGTCTACCGAACACCGATCCACCAAATTTTGGCCTCTTAACGGCGCGGTATGCTAATAGTATAGATATGTTCTCCTCTTCTTCTTGGTCGAACTCGTCATCCGATGAATCATATGAAGAACTCTACAAACATATGTATAAAATTACTTCACTATGAACTATTGTGAGCAAATGGAGGCCGGCCGGCCGGTGGAGGTTCATACCTCCGAGCAAATGGACGAGCACCATGGGCGCGCCATGTTGCTAGCAAGCTCGAGGACGACGAGGACGACATGGTGACGCCTGCGCGGAGGAGAACGCGACGGCGGCGCGCCGCGGAGAAGGAGTGCTGAGCGCGACTTGTCGCTGGCGGCGGCGGAGCGCCCGCTGCTGGCAGGAGGAGGTGCGGGCGGCGCGGATCTACGGCGCGGTGGCGCGCAGAAGCGGCGGCGGCCGCGGAATCGACCGGCGGCGGCTGGATTTCGCGCCGGCGGTAGGTGGGGAAATGAGGGCGCGGGCGCGGGGGGGAGGAATTTTCCAGCCGTTGGCTTTTCGCGGTTTGGACGAGCGTTGCCGCGCGCTGTAGCCGACGCGCCAGATATGCCGCTCCCTTTTGTGCAAAACACCGCGCGCCCTAAATTTTTTACAGCGCCGCGCCGTATACCGCGCCTGCTGGAGCGCCGCATTTCCTCCCGCGCGCGCTATATCGGATGTTTTTATACCGCGCGGCCTATATAGCGCGCCTGTTGGAGATGCTCTAACTAATTATAAATCCGCTTAGAAACACAGCAGATTCGTTACAAACCATAAATAAATGTAGGACCCGTCTAGCGGGCGGCCGCGTGCCCGATGGTAGTTTCTGGCACACCCTAGATTTAGGAAAGTTTCAGCTGTCCCGATAAAAAAGGAAAGAAAATAAATTGCCTCATATCTCTATCGATGACACCCTACTCTTCCTTCCCATTCCCGAATCGGCCGCCGCTCCATTTTCTGCTCCGGCCAGGAGAACCGCCGCCGCTGGCCACCCACATCCGCCGACCGAACCGGAGCGCGCCGGCGGGGAGGGCCCCAACTCCTTCCCCGACCTTCTCCCGCCGACCGGCCCTGCACGCCGCCGGGGAGGGCCCCAACTCCTTCCCCGACCTCCAGTTAGCTGACGGGCCCTGCCAGCGCCGATCTCCGCTGCCGCCTCCTCGCGCGTGTCGGGCTCCCTTCCTCCTCCTTTCGCAGTGGCCAGGAAGCGGTGCGCCGGTCTCCCCTGCCGCCTCCTCGCGTGCTGCCGGCCTCCTTTCGCGGGGCTGCTGCTTCCTCATGGCGCAGGAGAGGACCGGATGGCCAATACTCAGGGGAGCGGAGCTCGCGCGGCGCCCCGGGGCTGGAGGAGATGACCACGAGCAGGTTGTGCGGTTGGAGAAGAAAGTGATTGGGAAAAGGGAAAAAAAAGAGGATGTGAGAAAAACGGGGCTGAGACGTGGGTCCTCAAGAAAATTGTTACTTGCCTAGTAATGCTAATTTGTTGCCTAAACGACATACTAATCTGCTTAAATCACGCTAGTTTGTTGCCTATTATTATATCTAATATATGCGGCCACAACAATATAGTCACAAAAGAGATCTTAAGTTGCCTGCGGTATGCGAAGTTTGGTGAAGTTGTCGGCAAGTTCGGTGCTATAGAGTCTGGTTGTGTGGATGATCTATTGGGTATAAAAGTCTCAGAGTGGCTTTATCGGACATCGATATTGCTCAAAATTCTTTACGTGAGGCCGTCGCTTTGGCGCGAGGCTCCAAAATTCTTTGACGCGAGGCAAATAAGGGGCGGGGTAGGGATTGGCCGGATATAATCTTCGTTTTTTCTAAGATGTTTGCTCGTTGGCGAATAAAGGGGCACGAGAAAAAACAAAGACAGAGAAAAAAGGAAAAATACTCGGGTGTGAGAATTGCACCATTGGACATCAAAGTTGCATTATCGCACACCAGGTTCTGTGTTGGCACAAAAGTTGTTTTTTCATGAACCAAAGTTGCTTAGCTGGGCATTAACATTGCTCCATAGGGCACTAGAGTTGCTTCGCTCGACTCCACAATTGGGCCATCACGAACCAAAATTACTCCGTCGGACACCAAAATTGCTTTGTCGGCTGCCAAAGTTGCTCTGCAGGGTTCAAAAATTGCGTCGCTGGGCACAAAAGTTGCTGCGATGCACGCAAGGGGCATAGTCGAGTAATTGGCTGGATCTATTCCTCATTTTTCTGATATGGATTACTTGTTACGAAAGAAAGGGATGGGACAACAAAATAAGGACAAAAGAATAGAGGAAAAAAAAACATTGGGTCATACACATGATTTGTCGGATACAAAATTGTGCACCAGAATTGCACCGGGCACCATAGTTGCTCTATTGGCACCAAAATTGCTCCGCTGGCATCAAATTTGCTCCACCAAGAAGCAACTTCGATGCGTGAAGAAAAAATTAGATTCACAACAGAGGAAGCAACTCTCCAACAGCTATAGGCAATTTCAGAACAACGGTAGTAAACTTTAGAATAACTAAAAGCAACTTAGCAACATTCAAACAACTTTGGTGCCCGATAAAGTAAATTAGGCACCAATGTTGCGCTATCATGCACCAAAGTTGCAACGTGAGGCGCCAAAGTTGTTTCATCGAACACCATTGTTCTGCCGTTAGTCACCACTGTTGCACCGTACGATATCAAAGCTGCGTCATAGGCACCTAATTTGCTCCGGTGGGCACCAAAGTTCCTCTTTCGGACACCAAAGTTGTGCCGCCATGCACCAAATTTGCTCCATTGGGTTCCAATGTTGCTCTGTATGTCACCAAAGTTGGGCTTCAAAATTGCTCCGTTGGGTTCCAAATTTGCTTTGTCGGGCATTGAAATTGCTCCATCGGGCACCAAGATTGCTCCTCCGAGAACCAAAGTTGCTCTGTCGGGCACCAACGTTGCGCCTTCGGCACCAAAATTGTGTTGTCAACGACGACAAACGGTATGCATCTTCGTGAAACATCAGTGGAGAACTTGACAATAATGGTATGCATCTTACAAAACATTCGATAGGCAACTTTAAAAAAGACACATGCAACTTAATAACAGCGGCAGGTAACTTCGCACCATCTAGAGACAACTTCATTTTAGCGGTAGACAATTTCACATGATCTAAAAGAAACTTCACTGCAGCGGTGAACAACTTCAACGAGATCTAGAAGCAACTTCACAACATTTAGAGACAACTTTATTGCATTGGTAGACAACTTTGAGAAACAGATAGGCAAGTTAATAGATGTAAGCAACTTTCACAACATATATGCAACTTCACCTACGAATAGGTAACTTTCTCCGGCCATGAGCTCGCCCTGGTGCTTCCCACGCTCGCCGCCGACCTCCGGCCTCCTCCTCCCCTAGCACGCGCGTCGGCCGCCGGCCAGGATTCCCGACTCCCACCGTATGAGCTCGCGGTTCCCCGCCATCGGCTTCCTCGTGCCGCCCCTGGCCGGATGAGGATGGTAGAAGGGCCAGAGATGGTTAGGCGGCGCGCAGTTGACCACGGCAGCGCAGTGCGCGGGGGTCTTCGGGAATCGGGAGTAGCTCGTGGTGGCGGCCGGCCACACCGGCGTGAAAGGGAAATGGGCGCCGGCGACTTTGAGCTGCAGCAAGGAGAACCGGCAACGCGGGTGGAGGCAGGGCCCTCCCTCCGCGGCTGCCCGCGCCCTGCTCAGCTCGCCCGCCGCCGCTGCGAGGCCGCTCTGCTCCACTGGCAGCCGCTGCCTTCCCTGCTCGGCAACGAATTCCCTGCGGACGCCCCGCTCAGGCGCGACTCCGCCCCGTCCTTGCCCTCCTCGGGCGGCCGCCGGGATCCTACGCGACGGTGATTCAGAAGAGGCACCGGGAGGGGATACGGTGGTGCTGGTTGATCGGGGTAGGGAGCCGGGGCGCATGCGCTTGGCTGGTCCTCCAGCGAAGGGGGCGGAAAGCGTGCGGCCAGAACAGCGAGCGCTCCGCGCGTCCGTTTGGCACGCGCCCGCCCGGAAGAAAATAGGATAAATGTATTATATGGTCCGTCAAACGGTAGCCGGGTACATGCTTAATTTCTTATCTAGAGAAGATCTAAGCAAACTTCCTTTGTACACGGCGTGAAAGGAATAGCCAGTTCCCATCTCGTCCCCATCAGTATAAGTGTGTGTTGTTGGATCATACACCCGTATGAACTCATCTCTCTTTTCACCATAGGCCTGCCAGACCCAGAATGCAATCCTGCCATCATCCAGCAACCACAAGGGCCGAACGGTAGTCCAACCATCCAGGCTCGAGGAAGCTTGCTGATATGGTGTCATTGTGATCGTGTATTGCTTCGACCAGATACCCTTGTCTGGGTCTGTGAGGAACCACAAATCCATGGTGGTGTCGCTATGGTGGTCGGATGCAACCAAGGTGCCACTTAGCTCAGCCAAGCAATGTTGTCGCTCGATGGGAAGCGGGAGGTGCAGGAGATCTGGCCGCCATTTCTCCTTGTCGAAGTCGAAGGCGGCGATTTCTTGGATGATGAGGATGTAGAGGACCCCTTCGACGAGGGCCGTATACCAAGAGCTTATGGTGCTGGTCGGTGGGTATGTAAAGGTCGATGGCACACATAGGTTGCTTATTGCTCAGTTGTAGTGATGAATGGCGCAGGACGGTTAGAGTTCCTTAACGCACATGAATGAGTCTTATTGAACGGAGATTAATGGCGGTGCAGATATGAAGAGGGCTGTGATTGCTCTTTCACGGCGGTTCGCGTTTCATTCTGACGGTTCGCGCGTCGATCGACGCGGTTGCCACTCCGACGGTTGCCCTCCCGGCAGTTGTTGTGCTTACATTCACGCCGGATCGAGCTAGGATCGCTGCTAGGCGGGTCCGTGGGAGAAGCGAGCGGACATTCAGCGCGACCGCGCATCGTCCGCGAAGACGCAAACATGCCGCATATTTGCTCCACGTTTACGTCTCCGCGAACGGCGCGGACACTATGGGTAGTCCCGCTAGACAACGGTGCAGACGCATTTTTGTCCGCGCGAACCCAACGGACGCTCCCCGTTGGAGATGCCCTTAGCCATCGCTCTGAGAAAGCCAGCAAACAATGAGTTTGGAAAAGATAAGGCCAAGACAACTAATCAAAGGTGTGGGAGATATCAATTCTGACAATCAAAGACCCAGCTTTATCAAATTTCTCGCGAAAAAAAGGCAGGTGGCGAGGCACAGGTGTGTAAGTGATGAGAGAAGTAACATTACCTTAGCAGACATAGGAGGAAAGTAGGAACTCCTGGGCATGACTTTTTAAATTTGCTGTTTGGTAGATGAACTTCAAAGGATGGATATATCCCATCTATATGCATTTCTTTGAGAAATTTGGATGTCATTGCAGGCGCCATTTGCTTTATCAGAGCAATGTTCCGTGTCAGCCATACTCTTGGGAGAATAGGTGACTTCACAACTTCCGCTATGCTTCATTGTCCAGGGAACACCATGAAAACCGTAACGAGAAGATGCGTATGTAGAGTAGCCTACCCCGATGTGCCTCATCGGGTAGGGGTCTTGATTATATATATTGTGTACAATGTACATGATACAACCGTATAAGAATACGTATAGGATACTTAATCTAACACCCTCCCTCAATCTCAACTAGGGAAAGATTGAGATTGCGCTTACAATGCTCATACAACGGTAAGGGGAGAGGCTTAGTAAAAATATCAGCAACTTGATCCTTGGAAGAGATGAACCGAATCTGTAGTTGCTTCTTAGACACTCGCTCGCGAACAAAGTGAAAATCAACTTCAATGTGCTTTGTCCTTGCATGAAAAACTGGATTAGATGACAAATATGTAGCACCAATATTGTCACACCAGAGTATTGGAGGTCGAAGTTGAACAACACCAAGTTCCTTCAGTAATGACTGTACCCAAATAAGCTCAGCAGTAGCATTACCAATGGCCTTGTATTCTGACTCAATCCCTAGAAAATAATGCAGAATACCAAGATCCTTGACAGAGAACTCAGAGCGAAGCTGGCTGATCAACCTGGGTATAGCAGCAGCTGTAGAACTGAGAACAATGATATCATCAACATAAACCAGTAGATAGACTGTAAGACCAGAACGTCGAAGAACAAATAATGACGTATCAGCCACAGAAGGAGAGAATCCCAAAGCGCCAAGCACCGAACTAAGACGTGCATGCCAAGCACGAGGAGCTTGCTTTAGTCCATAAAGAGACCGAACAAGCTTGCAATAGTGATCAGGCTTATCAGGATCAACAAAGCCAGGAGGTTGGCGCATATATACTTCTTCATCCAGAAAACCATTAAGAAAAGCATTCTGAATATCAAGCTGACGAAGATGCCACCTGTGAGAGAGAGCCATAGAAAGCAACAGACGAATGGTAGCTGGCTTGACCACCGGACTGAAAGTCTCATCATAATCCAAGCCATAACGTTGTTTGTACCCTTTTGCAATAAGACGTGCCTTACACAGCTCAATGGAACCATCGGCACAAAGTTTCACCTTGAACACCCATCTAGAATCGATTAGGTTCACACCAGGAACAGGAGGAACCAGGTGCCAAGTCTGATTAGCCTGAAGAGCAGAAAACTCAGTCTCCATAGCATCACGCCAGTGAGAAGTGCGAAGGGCTTCTTTGTAGTCACGGGGCTCATAAGTATGCTTAAGTGTCGCATGTGCGGCAAGCACACAATTCCAGGCAACTGTCCCATCAGTGCGCTTTTTAGGCTGATGAATGCCATGACGCAGACGTGTCACAGGTCCAGCCAATGGGGGAGGAGTCGACGACGTGACCACAGGCGTTGTTGAGTCTGCTGATGTTGAGACAGGAGTTACACCTGTAGTAGCAGAAGTATCAGCAGATACGTGCACAGGCAAAATAGCAGTCTCATGTGCTGCAGACGATCCATGAGAAAAATCAACTGCATGAGATGTTGCGTCTAAGTCAGGTGCATGGGCAGCTGCAGGAGAAGATTCTGCCCCAGCATCATCAGGCGCGGACGCGACAGGGCGCACGCGCTGCTGCCCAGGCGTGGACACGCTCTCCATGACAGGCAAGGACGGGATGGAGCGAAGACCAGGAGCGGTTGGCTGCTCCCGCGTGCGCAACTCTCCTGGTGCTGGCGGGACGAAGCCCGAGGCAGAGCCTGGCTCGGCTGATGTGCAGCCCGAGGCAGAGCCAAGCCCGGGAGGAGAAGCTGCTATGCATGGCTGCTGCACGCAGTCCGAAGAAACTCCATGCAAGCCAAGATCAACGTGAACACTTGGGGAAGCTGGAGTAAAAATGTCAAGGCGACTCCCGCGTCCGATACCTGCACCATGGTTAGCAAGCAAAGGCAAGGCATGTGCAGCATCCATAAAGTGGTCAGCTGAAAGTAAAGATGACTCCGAAACAGGTGGTAGATCATGAGAGTGTGGCATGTTTGCAAAGGGGAAAACGTTCTCGTCAAAAACAACATCTCTAGATATATAGACACGGTTAGACGGAACATGGAGACATTTATATCCCTTGTGAAGAGAACTATAGCCCAGAAACACACACTTCTTCGAGCGAAAATCAAGCTTATGATTATTATAGGGTCGAAGGTGTGGCCAGCAAGCACACCCAAACACCTTAAAAAAGGTATAGTCAGGCGTTTCATTAAGAAGTCTCTGAAGAGGTGTTTTCGTCGCAATGGTGCGACTCGGAAGCTTGTTAATAAGAAAACAAGCAGTAGCGAAAGCATCATTCCAATAACACAAAGGAACATATGCATGTGCTAATAATGTAAGACCGGTCTCAACAATGTGACGGTGCTTGATACGTCTCCGACGTATCGATAATTTCTTGTGTTCCATGCCACATTATTGATGTTATCTACTTGTTTTATGCACACTTTATGTCATATTTGTGCATTTTCTGGAACTAACCTATTAACAAGATGCCGAAGTGCCGCTGTCGTTGTTCTGCTGTTTTTGGTTTCAGAAATCCTAGTAACGAAATATTCTCGGAATTGGATGAAATCAACGCCCAGGGTCCTATTTTGCCACGAAGCTTCCAGAAGACCGAAGAGGAGACGAAGTGGGGCCACGAGGCAGCCAAACCCTAGGGCGGCGCGGCCCCTGCCCTGGCCGCGCGGCCCGTGGTGTGGGGCCCTCGTGTGGCCCCCCGACCTGCCCTTCCGCCTACTTAAAGCCTCCGTCGCGAAACCCCCGAGCACCGAGAGCCACGATACGGAAAACCTCACCGAGACGCCGCCGCCAATCCCATCTCGGGGGATTCGAGGAGATCGCCTCCGCACACCTGCCGGAGAGGGGATTCATCTCCCGGAGGACTCTACGCCGCCATGGTCGCCTCCAGAATGATGTGTGAGTAGTCTACCCCTGGACTATGGGTCCATAGCAGTAGCTAGATGGTTGTCTTCTCCCCATTGTGCTTAATTGTCGGGTCTTGTGAGCTGCCTACCATGATCAAGATCATCTATCTGTAATTCTATATGTTGCGTTTGTTGGGATCCGATGAATAGAGAATACTTGTTATGTTGATTATCAAAGTTATGTCTATGTGTTGTTTATGATCTTGCATGCTCTCCGTTATTAGTAGATGCTCGGCCAAGTTGATGCTAGTAACTCCAAGAGGGAGTATTTATGCTCGATAGTGGGTTCATGTCTCCGTGAATCTGGAGGAGTGACAAGAACCTATAAGGTTATGGATGTGCTGTTGCCACTAGGGATAAAACATTGGTGCTATGTTCGAGGATGTAGTCACTAATTACATTACGCGCAATACTTAATGCAATTGTCTGTTGTTAGCAACTTAATACTGGAGAGGGTTCGGATGATAACCTGAAGGTGGACTTTTTAGGCATAGATGCATGCTGGATAGCGGTCTATGTACTTTGTCGTAATGCCCAATTAAATCTCACAATACTCATCATAATATGTATGTGCATGGTCATACCCTCTTTATTTGTCAATTGCCTAACTGTAATTTGTTCACCCAACATGTTGTTTATCTTATGGGAGAGACACCTCTAGTGAACTGTGGACCCCGGTCCAATTCTCTATACTGAAATACAATCTACTGCAATACTCGTTTTACTGTTTTCTGCAAACAATCATCTTCCACACAATACGGTTAATCCTTTGTTACAGCAAGCCGGTGAGATTGACAACCTCACTGTTTCGTTGGGGCAAAGTACTTTGGTTGTGTTGTGCAGGTTCCACGTTGGCGCCGGAATCTCTGGTGTTGCGCCGCACTACATCCCGCCGCCATCAACCTTCAACGTGCTTCTTGACTCCTACTGGTTCGATTAAATCTTGGTTTCTTACGAGGGAAACTTGCCGCTGTGCGCATCACACCTTCCTCTTGGGGTTCCCAACGGACGTGTCAACCACACGCATCAAGCAAATTTCCGGCGCCGTTGCCGGGAGATCAAGACACGCTGCAAGGGGAGTCTCCACTTCCCAATCTCTTTACTTTGTTTTTGTCTTGCTTTATTTTATTTACTACTTTGTTTGCTGCACTAAATTAAAATACAAAAAAATTAGTTGCTAGTTTTACTTTATTTGCTATCTTGTTTACTATATCAAAAACACAAAAAAAGAAATTAGTTACTTGCATTTACTTTATCTAGTTTGTTTTATTTATTACTGCTAAAATGAGTAATCCTGAAGTTGAAGTTCGTACGTTTAAGCAACGAGGGGGAGAATGTTTAAGAGATGCTTGGTATAGAATTAGTGATGCCCATAATAGGTGCACTAAGAAACACTCCACCACTATCTTACTCAGGAATTTTTATGTTGGTATCTCTAGCTGGAATAGGTATGTTCTTGATAGTCTCGCGAAAGGTAACTTCCTAAGTACTCCTGCATTAGAAGCTAGCTGCATTATTGAGAGTCTATTTGGAATACCCCCTGTTGATGAAGTTAAAACTGAAATCTCTCTTGAAGATGTTATGAAAAAATTGGAAACCTTAGAGAAAATTTTTCCAAGTATTGAAGCTAAATTGAAAATGTTACTTGATAAAACTGATAAACTTGATAAATCCTTAGGAGGAATTGATGAAAGAATTAGTGTCCTAGGAACTTGTGTTGTCCATGACGATCAAAGCAATAGGATTGACGAACTTGAAAAAGCTATGGGAACCTTGGGTTCAACATTTTCTTCTCTTAAATATAAGGAGAAAGCTTATGTGGGTAAGGAGCAAAAGTTTATGTATGTCTCTAAAGTGCCTAAACCAAAGAAGTATTATTATAGGCCTAAAATTGATAAAGCCCTTAGTGCCACTACGGATGGGGGAGCTCATAATAACGATGCACCATCTCTTGATAATACTTGATACACACTTTCTGCGCCTAGCTGAAAGGCGTTAAAGAAAAGCGCTTATGGGAGACAACCCATGGTTTTTACTACAGTACTTTGTTTTATATTTGTGTCTTGTAAGTTGTTTACTACTGTAGCAACCTCTTCTTATCTTAGTTTAGTGTTTTGTTGTGCCAAGTAAAGTCGTTGATAGTAAAGTTCATACTAGATTTGGATTACTGCACAGAAACAGATTTCTTTGCTGTCATGAATCTGGGCAAAATTCTCTGTAGGTAACTCAGAAAATTATGCCAATTTACGTGAGTGATCCTCAGATATGTACGCAGCTTTCATTCAATTTGAGCATTTTCATTTGAGCAAGTCTGGTGCCCCGATAAAATTCGTCAATACGAACTGTTCTGTTTTGACAGATTCTGCCTTTTATTTCGCATTGCCTCTTTTGCTATGTTGGATGAATTTCTTTGATCCATTAATGTCCAGTAGCTTTATGCAATGTCCAGAAGTGTTAAGAATGATTGTGTCACCTCCGAACATGTATATTTTGATTGTGCACTAACCCTCTAATGAGTTGTTCTAAGTTTGGTGTGGAGGAAGTTTTCAAGGATCAAGAGAGGGAGATGATACAACATGATCAAGGAGAGTGAAAGCTCTAAGCTTGGGGATGCCCCGGTGGTTCACCCCTGCATATTCTAAGAAGACTCAAGCTGTCTAAGCTTGGGGATGCCAAAGGCATCCCCTTCTTCATCGACAAATTATCGAGGTTCCTCCCCTGAAACTATATTTTTATTCCATCACATCTTATGTGCTTTGCTTGGAGCGTCGGTTTGTTTTTGTTTTTGTTTTGTTTGAATAAAATGGATCCTAGCATTCACTTTGTGGGAGAGAGACACGCTCCGCTGTAGCATATGGACAAGTATGTCCTTAGGCTCTACTCATAGTATTCATGGCGAAGTTTCTTCTTCGTTAAATTGTTATATGGTTGGAATTGAAAAATGATACATGTAGTAAATTGCTAAAATGTCTTGGATAATGTGATACTTGGCAATTGTTGTGCTCATGTTTAAGCTCTTGCATCATATGCTTTGCACCCATTAATGAAGAAATACATAGAGCATGCTAAAATTTGGTTTGCATATTTGGTCTCTCTAAGGTCTAGATAATTTCTAGTATTGAGTTTGAACAACAAGGAAGACGGTGTAGAGTCTTATAATGTTTACAATATGTCTTTTATGTGAGTTTTGCTGCGCCGTTCATCCTTGTGTTTGTTTCAAATAACCTTGCTAGCCTAAACCTTGTATCGAGAGGGATTACTTCTCATGCATCCAAAATCCTTGAGCCAACCACTATGCCATTTGTGTCCACCATATATACCTACCTACTACATGGTATTTCTCCGCCATTCCAAAGTAAATTGCTTGAGTGCTACCTTTAAAATTCCATCATTCACCTTTGCAATATATAACTCATGGGAAAAATAGCTTAAAAACTATTGTGGTATTGAATATGTACTTATGCACTTTATCTCTTATTAAGTTGCTCGTTGTGCGATAACCATGTTTCTGGGGACGCCATCAACTACTCTTTGTTGAATTTCATGTGAGTTGCTATGCATGTTCGTCTTGTCTGAAGTAAGGGAGATCTACCACCTTATGGTTAAGCATGCATATTGTTAGAGAAGAACATTGGGCCGCTAACTAAAGCCATGATCCATGGTGGAAGTTTCAGTTTTGGACAATATCCTCAATCTCATATGAGAAAATTATTAATTGTTGTTACATGCTTATGCATAAAAGAGGAGTCCATTATCTCGTTGTCTATGTTGTCCCGGTATGGATGTCTAAGTTGAGAATAATCAATAGCGAGAAATCCAATGCGAGCTTTCTCCTTAGACCTTTGTACAGGCGGCATAGAGGTACACCTTTGTGACACTTGGTTAAAACATGTGCATTGCGATGATCCGGTAGTCCAAGCTAATTAGGACAAGGTGCGGGCACTATTAGTATACTATGCATGAGGCTTGCAACTTGTAAGATATAATTTACATGATACATATGCTTTATTACTACCGTTGACAAAATTGTTTCATGTTTTCAAAATTAAAGCTCTAGCACAAATATAGCAATCGATGTTTTTCCTCTATGGAGGACCATTCTTTTACTTTCATTGTTGAGTCAGTTCACCTATTTCTCTCCACCTCAAGAAGCAAACACTTGTGTGAATTGTGCATTGATTCCTACATACTTGCATATTGCACTTATTATATTACTCTATGTTGACAATATCCATGAGATATACATGTTACAAGTTGAAAGCAACCGCTGAAACTTAATCTTCCTTTGTGTTGCTTCAATGCTTTTACTTTGAATTATTGCTTTATGAGTTAACTCTTATGCAAGACTTATTGATGCTTGTCTTGAAGTACTATTCATGAAAAGTCTTTGCTATATGATTCACTTGTTTACTCATGTCATATACATTGTTTCGATCGCTGCATTCACTACATATGCTTTACAAATAGTATGATCAAGGTTATGATGGCATGTCACTCCGGAAATTATCTTTGTTATCGTTTTACCTCGCTCGGGACGAGCAGAACTAAGCTTGGGGATGCTGATACGTCTCCGACGTATCGATAATTTCTTGTGTTACATGCCACATTATTGATGTTATCTACATGTTTTATGCACACTTTATGTCATATTCGTGCATTTTCTGGAACTGACCTATTAACAAGATGCCGAAGTGCCAATTCGTCGTTTTCTGCTGTTTTTGGTTTCAGAAATCCTAGTAACGAAATATTCTCGGAATTGGACGAAATCAACGCCCGTGGTCCTATTTTGCCACGAAGCTTCCGAAGACCGAAGAGGAGACGAAGTGGGGCCACGAGGCAGCCAAACCCTAGGGCGGCGCGGCCCGCGCCTCGGCCGCGCGCCCCGTGGTGTGGGGCCCTCGTGTGGCCCCCCGACCCGCACTTCCGCCTACTTAAAGCCTCCGTCGCGAAACCCCCGGCACCGAGAGCCACGATACGGAAAACCTTACCGAGACGCCGCGCCGCCAATCCCATCTCGGGGGATTCGAGAGATCGCCTCCGGCACCCTGCCGGAGAGAGGATTCATCTCCCGGAGGACTCTACGCCGTCATGGTCGCCTCCGGGAGTGATGTGTGAGTAGTCTACCCCTGGACTATGGGTCCATAGCAGTAGCTAGATGGTTGTCTTCTCCCATTGTGCTTAATTGTCGGGTCTTGTGAGCTGCCTAACATGATCAAGATCATCTATCTGTAATTCTATATGTTGCGTTTGTTGGGATCCAATGAATAGAGAATACTTGTTATGTTGATTATCAAAGTTATGTCTATGTGTTGTTTATGATCTTGCATGCTCTCCGTTATTAGTAGATGCTCGGTCAAGTTGATGCTAGTAACTCCAAGAGGGAGTATTTATGCTCGATAGTGGGTTCATGTCTCCGTGAATCCGGAGGAGTGACAAGAACCTCTAAGGTTATGGATGTGCTGTTGCCACTAGGGATAAAACATTGGTGCTATGTTCGAGGATGTAGTCACTCGATTACATTACGCGCAATACTTAATGCAATTGTCCGTTGTTAGCAACTTAATACTGGAGGGGGTTCGGATGATAACCTGAAGGTGGACTTTTTAGGCATAGATGCATGCTGGATAGCGGTATATGTACTTTGTCGTAATGCCCAATTAAATCTCACAATACTCATCATAATATGTATGTGCATGGTCATGCCCTCTTTATTTGTCAATTGCCCAACTGTAATTTGTTCACCCAACATGTTGTTTATCTTATGGGAGAGACACCTCTAGTGAACCGTGGACCCCGGTCCAATTCTCTATACTGAAATACAATCTACCGCAATATTGTTTTACTGCTTTTCGCAAACAATCATCTTCCACACAATACGGTTAATCCTTTGTTACAGCAAGCCGGTGAGATTGACAACCTCACTGTTTCGTTGGGGCAAAGTACTTTGGTTGTGTTGTGCAGGTTCCACGTTGGCGCCGGAATCTCCGGTGTTGCGCCGCACTACATCCCGCCGCCATCAACCTTCAACGTGCTTCTTGACTCCTACTGGTTCGATTAAACCTTGGTTTCTTACTGAGGGAAACTTGCCGCTGTGCGCATCACACCTTCCTCTTGGGGTTCCCAACGGACGTGTCAACCACACGCATCAGTGCTTACGCTCAACAGTGCCATTTTGTTGGTGTGTATGAGGACACGATGTGAGACACCCAAGTTGTGAAAGAAGGGATGGAGTTTTTCATACTCCCCTCCCCAATCAGTTTGTACATGAATAATCTTGCGATTTAAGAGACGTTCAACATGTTTTTGGAACTGGAGAAACACATCATAGACATCAGATTTATGTTTGAGTAAATAGAGCCAAGTGAAACGACTATAAGCATCAACAAAACTCACATAAAAGCGATGTCCACTAACAGAGGTTTGGGCAAGACCCCACACATCAGAATAAATAATCTCTAATGGAAAATGTGTTACACGAGTAGACAAAGAAAAGGGCAACTGATGGCTCTTCCCTTGCTGACATGCATCACAAACAGACTCAATTTTATTGGACTCATGTGTAGATGGTAACTCATGACTACGAAGAACATGTTGAACTACTTGTAAAGCTGGATGTCCTAGACGATGATGCCACATATCACGCGACACCTTGACACTGGAAAGGGCTTGCTTGATGACAGGTGCTTTAATCTCATAGAGACCTCCACTGCAACGACCTCTAAGGATGGGTGCTCTCGTGTCCAGGTCCTTTACAAAAAGATCACGAGGATGAAGTTCAATGAACACATTATTATCACGGGAAAGCTTACTCATAGATAACAAGTTTCGAGTGGCTTTAGGAACATGAAGAACATTATTGAGAGCTAGAGACCTAGAAGACGGAGTGGATAAAATAGCTTGACCAACATTATGAATGTGCATACCTGTGCCATTAGCTGTATGAACCTGATCAGTGCCGTGGTAGGGCTCGCGCGAAGTAAGCTTGTCCAGCTCACTAGTGATGTGGTGAGTGGCACCGGAGTCCGCATACCACGCCGGGTCTACGGACTGAGAAGCACCCTGAGAGCCATGAGAGGCAGACATCGCTATAGCAAGTTGCTTCTCTGTATTACTGCCATCATTGCCAAGTCCCAGAAAATCACGGTTAAACCTTTTGTAACACCGAGAGGCCACATGGCGCGGAGGAACGGCCGGCGGCGGCGGAAGACTTGCGTGTGGCGGGCGACCTAGGTCAGGACCCGCTCTGATACCATGAAAACCGTAACGAGAAGATGCGTATGTAGAGTAGCCTACCCCGATGTGCCTCATCGGGTAGGGGTCTTGATTATATATATTGTGTACAATGTACGTGATACAACCGTATAAGAATACGTATATGATACTTAATCTAACACACCATACTATCCAACGATCGATGTAGCCAAGCACCTTCAAGTGCTTGTAAGCTTGAAAGGCATCCCAGGAGCACCCGTAATTTCCGCCAGCAATCTTCTTATGTATTTCCCCCAGTCCAATCGTTTCATCCTCGTCGTCGAGAAGAACCAGTGCCCCTCTTTATGCCAAGAAGCTGCATAGTTTGATCAGCCAGCAAGCCTCAAATTGCAAGGCAAAGTATTTGAAAACATAAGCCATGCCACGCGATTCATGCATAATCACCAAGCAGTGAGTTCTCAAGTTTTTTAGTGTGGCATCATGTAACTAGTACAGAGTGGAGGTTATAGGAAGGCGCAATCAAATTGTTCAAATATGAGTAATCCGGAAAATGCTGAATTGTCCAACACCTGGACATGGTGCATTTTTTTTTGAC
The DNA here is from genome assembly GCF_022539505.1 of Lolium rigidum. Classification (NCBI taxonomy): domain Eukaryota; kingdom Viridiplantae; phylum Streptophyta; class Magnoliopsida; order Poales; family Poaceae; genus Lolium; species Lolium rigidum. The sequence goes on along the minus strand of NC_061512.1, from coordinate 235,936,971 downwards.
CTGGTGAAACTTTTTGACCTGGATGGTGCAAAATTAGCATGAAGCTGTAAAAACTATGGAAAACTCTGTTGGGGAAAAGCTTGCTCCAAAAAATCTCGGCACGACGCAAAGTAAAAGTTGCGAGGCTAAAGTCCACGTAAGCCTGAGCAACTTTATTTTTTTTAGTTTGTCTTGCAAAAAATGCCTGACCGTCGCTAGATTGTGTGGAGGTTATAGGAAGGCGCAATCAAATTGTTCAAATATGAGTAATCCGGAAAATGCTGAATTGTCCAACACCTGGACATGGTGCATTTTTTTTTTTTTTTGACCTGGTGAAACTTTTTGACCTGGATGGTGCAAAATTAGCATGAAGCTGTAAAAACTATGGAAAACTCTGTTGGGGAAAAGCTTGCTCCAAAAAATCTCGGCACGACGCAAAGTAAAAGTTGCGAGGCTAAAGTCCACGTAAGCCCGAGCAACTTTATTTTTTTTAGTTTGTCTTGCAAAAAATGCCTGACCGTCACCCTCCGACACTGCCTACTGTATGAGTAGAATCAGCAATTTCTTTCTTCGGTAAATGTTGGACAATAAAATAAGAACACAAATCTGTGAAATCATGATCGTACATTTTGATTGCAACACAGCAGCTTCGTTGCCAGCCTTAAATGTATCATGGCCGGTCAAACGGTAGCCGGGTACATGCTTAATTTCTTATATAGAGAAGATCTAAGTAAGGTCCCTTTATACACGGCGTGAAATGAGTAGTTAGCTGCCAACTCTTCCCCATCAATCACTGGTGGAAAAACAGGCTTCCGGGAAGCCCCATAAGTCGCGAAGGTAAAGGAACCGCGACTAATGGGGTCTTTAGTCGCGGTTCGTGTGGCGAACCGCGACCAAAGGCTCGGCCCGTGGCGCACGGTGGCCAGCTGGTGCACGTGGGGGGCTTTGAGTCGCGGTTGGCCAGCCCAACCGCGACTAAAGGTGCCCGAAGGCCTTTAGTCGCGGTTGGCCAGAGCCAACCGGGACTAAAGCCCTCCCCTATATATACCCATCCAGCAGCCAACACTTAGCCATTTGGAGCCATTCTCTTCACAAGTGAGTGTTAGGTTTGCTTTTGGTTCCTCTTATGCACATAAGGTGTTTGATGAAATGCCCCAAGAGCATGAAACAAACATGATATGAAGTGTTGGAGTCACACTTGAGCTTTCTCATTTATTTTTTCCTCCTCGATCGCGGTTAGCAACTTGAACCTTTGATATGTGTCATTGATAAAATATGCATGTGTGTGTAGTTCATTAATTGTTTAATTTATATTGTTTGTAGCTAGTTAGTTTAACAAATGCATGATGGTTAATTATATATTTTATATTATAATAATGCGGATGAATCGGCAATGGATGTACGGTAACCGACTCTCCGGCGAGTTCAGATACGGGTTTGAAAGATTTCCTCGTAGTGGCTAATGCGAACAAGCGGGGGGTTTTGTTATCTGTCCATGTGTTAAGTGTAAGAATCGAAGGGTTACTCTTCCTCAAGAGATGTTCACATGCACCTGCTTCGGCACGGTTTCATGCCAAGCTATAATTGTTGGACCAAGCATGGAGAAAGAGGGGTTATAATGGAAGAAGATGAAGAAGGGGATGATTTCAATGATGAAAGCTATCTTTCTCATTTCGGTGATACTTTCATGGAGGATGCTGAAGGTGAAGGGGAAGGTGAAGAAGACACACGTGATGATCCCGTTGATGATCTTGGTCGGACCATTGCTGATGCACCGAGACGCTGCGAAACTGAAAAGAGAGGGAGAATTTGGATCGCATGTTAGAGGATCACAGGAAGGCGCCGTACCCCGGATGCGACGATGGTCCGAAAAAGTCGGGCTGCACACCGGATTTGCTCGAGATGGAAGGCACAGCAGGTGTAGTCGACTCGGCATTTGAAAACTTGCTGAAAATGTTGAAGAATATGTTTCCAAAGAATAACGAGCTGCCCGCCACTACGTACGAAGCAAAGAAGGTTGTCCGCCCTCTAGGTTTAGAGGTTCAAGATACATGCATGCATCAACGACCGCATCCTCTACCGCGTGAATACGAGAATTTGAATGAATGCCCGGTATGCACCGCATTGCGTTATAAGATCGAGAGGCGATGACCCCGGTGACGATGTTGAGGGCCGAAACCCAGGAAGAGGGTTCCCGCCAAGGTGATGTGGTATGCTCCTATAATACCACGGTTGAAACGTCTGTTCGGGAACAAAGAGCATGCCAAGTTGTTGCGATGGCACAAAGAGGACCGTAAGTCTGGACGGGAGTTGAGACACCCTGCGATGGAACGCAATGGAGAAAGATCGACGAGAGTTCAAAGATTTTGCAGCCGACGCAAGGAACATAAGATTTGGTCTAAGTACGGATGGCATGAATCCTTTTGGCGAGCAGAGCTCCAGCCATAGCACCCGGCCCGTGACTCTATGCATCTACAACCTTCCTCCTTGGTTGTGCATGAAGCGGAAGTTCATTATGATGCCGTTGCTCATCCAAGGTCCGAAGCAACCCTGACAACGACATCGATGTGTACCTAAGGCCATTAGTTGATGAGCTTTTACACTGTGGGGCAGACCCGGTGTCCGTGTGTGGGATGAGCACAAAGAAGAGGAATTTGACCTACGAGCGTTGCTTTTCGTAACCATCAACGATTGGCCTGCTCTTAGTAACCTTTCGGGACTGCCAAATAAGGGATACAATGCATGCACGCATCGCTTACATGAGACTCGAAAGTGTACATTTGCCAAATTGTAAGAAGAACGTGTACCTTGGGCATCGTCGATTTCTTCCGAAAGGTCATCCAGAAGAAAGAAAGGCAAGCATTACAACGGCAAGGCAGATCACCGGCCGAGCCTCGCGGAACACACTCGGTGCCGAGGTATTTGATATGGTCAAGGGTTTGAAAGTCATCTTTGGAAAGGGTCCTGGCGGACAATCGGCTCCGAAGGGAGCCGACGGGCACGTAGCCATGTGGAAGAAGAAATCTATATTCTGGGAGCTAGAATATTGGAAAGTCCTAGAAGTCCGCTCTTCAATCGACGTGATGCACGTTACGAAGAATATTTGCGTGAACATCCTAAGCTTCTTGGGCGTGTATGGGAAGTCAAATGATACAAAGGAAGCACTGGCAGACCAGACAAAGTTTGAAAGACCCCGATGACAAGCATCCGAACGGCTTTCAAGGTCGTGCCAGCCTACGCTCCGACCAAAGAAGAGAAGGTCATCTTTTTTGAATGCCCGAGCAAGATGAAGGTCCCGTCAGGATTCTCGTCCAATATAAAGGGAATAATAAACATGGCGGAGAAAAAGTTCCAAAACCCGAAGTCTCACGACCGCCACGTGATTATGACGCAATTGCTTCCGATTGCTTTGAGGGGCTCTCGCCGGAAAATGTTCGAGTAGCCATTGTGAAGCTATGTGCATTCCTCAATGCAATCTCTCGGAAGGTAATCAATCCGTAAGTTCTACCACGGTTACGTGAACGATGTGATCCAATGTCTTGTCGGCTTTGAGTTGGTGTTCCCGCCATCCTTCTTCAATATTATGACGCACCTCCTGGTTCACCTAGTCGATGAGATTTCCATTCTCGGTCCCGTATTTCTACACAATATGTTCCCTTCGAGAGGTTCATGGGAGTATTAAAGAAATATGTTCGTAACCGTGCTAGGCCGAAGGAAGCATCGCCAAGGGCTATGGAAATGAGGAGGTAATTGAGTTTTGTGTTGACTTTGTTCCCGACCTTAGCTCGATTGGTCTTCCTCAATCGCGGCACGAGGGGAGACTAAGTGGAAAAGGCACGATCGGAAGGAAATCAATGATATGTATGGACGGCCATTCTCTCGATCGAAGCACACCACACAGCTCTGACCAATTCCAGCTTGGTGGCTCCGTACTTTGAGAAACACAAGAATATTTTACGCTCTGACAACCCCCGGGAAGCCCGAATCTCGGATTAGGAAGGCCCACATGGAGACTTTCGGCAGCTTGGTTGAGAAAACATTTAATGAGTGACAATAAGGTTTTAGATCAGTCGTACATGTTGGCCAAGACACCATCTTCGACTATAACGACTTTCCAAGGGTACTGAGATAAATGGGAATACATTTTACACGATCGCTCAAGATAAAAAGAGCACCAACCAAAACAGTGGTGTCCGCTTTGATGCAAAGAACCGAGAATGGGCAAAAGGTCACATATTATGGTTACATAGAGGAGATATGGGAACTTGACTATGGACCTCCTTTAGGGTCCCTTTGTTCCGTGCAAATGGTTCAAGCTAACAGGAGGTGGGGTAAAGGTGGACCAGCAATACGGAATGACAATGGTGGATTTCAACAATCTTGGTTACCTTGACGAACCATTCGTCCTAGCGAAAGATGTCGCTCGAGGTTTTCTATGTGAAGGACATGAGTAGCAAACCGAGGAAACTGAAAGATAAGAAAACGATCGTACATCATGCGATGATCCAAAGCGCCACATTGTTCTTTCAGGAAAAGAAACATCGTGGGAGTGGAGGACAAGACAGACATGTCGAAGATTATAATATGTTTGCTGAAATTCCGCCCTTCAAAGTGAACACCGACCCAAGCATTAAGTTAAATGATGAGGATGCTCCATGGATACGGCACAATCGTAAGCAGCAGTGGACACAAGGGAAGAAATGATGTGTAATAATTTATTGTACCAAACTTTGTTGAATGAATCATGTGAATTATATTACCCGTGATGTGTTTGGTGTCCATTTTCGAATGATTCAATTGACTCGAGATAACACCGATGATACATGAAATTTGGAGTGACTAAGTCATACTCCTCGCATACATGAAATTTGGAGTGACTAAGTCATACTCCTACATACATGAAATTTGGAGTGATTTAGTCATACTCCCGCCTAGGCGTATAATATGCATACTCGTAGTCTTCATAGCCGCCGCCATTGTACCGGGTAGTCGCCGCCTTCTAAGTTGCCGGCGTCATCGTCGCCGCCGTCGTCGCCGTCGTCGGGCGGCGCTCGTGGCTCGAACCGAGGGTAGCGCAGGCGGGGATATCGCCGGCCGTGATGTACTCCATGACGCTCTGCAGTCCGGCCGTACCACCATAGCCGACGGCCGGCCTCGTGGAAGTTTCCGGGAGGCGCACCGTCCTCCTCATACTCCGGCGAGCGCCCTCTCACGCCGATTGATGAAGAAGGCGTCCCAAGTATGCTGGTTATCGGGATGCCAGCGGGGATTCATCCGCTGCTCCGGCGTGAGGTCGAGGTAGTAGTGGTTCGTGATGGCCGCCCGCCGCGCAGTACCCTGAGGGACGGGAGGGACCGGCACGCCGCCGGCGCTTAGGCTCCAGCCGGCAGTAGGACGCGGTAGCCCGGAGGGCAAGGGTAGTTCGAGGCGCAAAGCTCCTCCACCCGCCGGTAGGTTAGAGTGGGTGCGGTGGAAGCCATGAGAGAGTGATGAGAGATTGTAGAGATGTGATGCTGGCCAAGGCGGGCTACCTATATGTAGTGACAAATGGCGGGAAAAATGGGAGCGGGAAGACAGAGGCGGAAGAAAGAGGCGGAGAAAGTGGCGGGAAGAAATTGGCGGGAAAAAATTGGCGGGAAGAAAGAGGCCGGAAGAAATTGGCGGGAAACAATTGGCGGGAAGAAAGAGGCGGGAAGACAGGGAAGAAATGGCGGGAAGACGAGGAGGGAAGAGGGGGTCGACGGAAAGAGGCGGGTAGAGGGGGCCAACGAACTTTTGAATTGAATTAGTTTTATTTTTATGAATTTTTGATAATTTGTATTTTTAAGATTTTGAATTGAATTAGTTTTATTTTTATGAATTTTTTGATATATTATTTGTATTTTTAAGATTTTGAATTGAATTAGTTTTATTTTCACATTTAGAAAATGAAAATAATTTTGAAAAAGGCTTTAGTCGCGGTTGGCCCGGCCAACCGCGACTAAATGTCGTTTTCCGCGGAACCCGAAAATGGGGCAAAAATGCTTTAGTCGCGGTTGGGGTCACCAACCGCGACTAAAGGGCACCCTTTAGTCGCGGCTGGTGACCCCAACCGCGACTAAAGCGCCGACGGTATAAATACTCGTGGGCGGCGCGAGGATCGCACTTCTCCTTCCTCGCCGCGCGCTCTTCGCCGACCTCGCCTCCGCCGCGCCGCCCTCGTTGCTCGCCGTCGCCGCCCTCGCCGCTGCCGCCGCCGCCCTCGCCGCGCCGCCGCCTCCTTCTTCCGTCGCCGCCCTCGCCGCCCGTACGCCGCGCGCGCGCGCTCTTCTTCTTCTCCCCGCGGGTCGCCGCCCTCTCTCGTCGCCCGCGCCGCGCCGCGCGCGCCGACCGAACCCCCGGCCCTCGTGCACGCCGCGCGCCGCGCCGCGGCCGCCAGACCTTGCGCGCGCCGCGCGCGCCGGCCGGACTTGCGCGCCGCGCCGCGCGCGCGCCGGCCGGACTTGCGCGCGCGCGTTACGTGATCGAGAGAGAGAGGAGAGAGGCGGCCGGTGCGCCCGCGGTTTTTTTCTTTTTTTCCTAATTTTTTGATATGCAAATTATGAACTTTGACTTAAAAAGATTGTGTCAAAAAAATGAACTAAAATTTTGACTTAACAAAAATGAACTAAAATTTTGACTTAATAAAAATTGACTTAATAAAAAATGAACTAAAATTTTGACTTAATAAAAAATGAACTAAAATTGTAACGCCGCCGTACCGTCGCTAACGCCGTCAACGCGCCAACGCTACCTCTATTCATAAAAATGTAACGCCGTCAACGCTACCGCGCCTCTATTCAACGCGCCAACGCAAACGCCGTCAACGCGCCAACGCCAACGCGCTCGTCCTCGCCTCCCTCTTCCGCGACACCCTCTCCCACCCCTTCCTCGCCCTCATTTTTCCACCGCTATTTCCCCCCCGCCACCGGTCTCTCGGAGGGGGCACCGCCACCGCGAGGGTTATGTGTCCTCGGCACCGCCACCGCCCTTTCGCCACCGCCATTTCGCCACCGCCACCGGTCTCTCGGTCACGCGGTCACCGCGTCGCCCTCTCGCATCCCTCGTCGCCCTCTCTGTTTATATGTAGAGAAGAGATGTGATAATGCATATACACAATTAATTTGTTTTGACTACATGTTTTCGTGATCGACATATGGCGAACGATAGAGCTGACCCGATTCTCGGACAACTATGATCCGACGCCGAAGAACATATCTCTCGCATCATAAAAGGCGATGTTATATATGTACGCGACCGGAGAAGAAGAAGATGATATCTCTTCTTATCTCGAACCTTGAGGGTGAAGATGAAGGGCGCCGTCGCGAAGATGGTGCGAAGAAACGTCGATAAACGACGATCTTCAGCTGAAGTAGCAACCACCTCCGGCGCCGAGGTATATATATATATATCATATTGAGCGTCCGGTGATACAACTAATCGATTTGAATAAATGTGTGTGTACTAACGCGCGCGACTCTCTTTCTTATTTTAGCCCTCGGCGGATCGTCGAAAAAATCGAGTACGTCGTCGTCAAAGCGTGGCGCAACCAAGACGATGAAAGCAGGAGAAACATGCACCATCGATGTTGTCGACGAAGAAACCGCAGGCACGGCCGGAGCCCAGAAGAACGCCACCAAGTTTGTCAGCCAATGCGGAGCCGTTGTTAGAGACAACGTCTCGATCACCCGCCAGGAGTGGAATGAGCCAAAGAAGGCACGTGTTGGTTTCACTTTTGTCGAACGGAGAGAAAAAAGATTGCTTCAACAAGCTTATGGAACATTTCGTTCTACCTCCGAATACCGCAAATACGATGAGGAGGGTAACAAGATTGCGGAAAACAAGAAGAGGCGCAAGCTAGTCAAACAGTTCGCTCTTTCTAGGATGGCCAACGCATTCCGGAAATACAAGCAAAATCTAGCCCATGACTTTGTCAACCAGGGCAAGACTCCGGATTTCAAAGGACAATATGAGAAACCGCAACATGATTGGCCAGAATTTGTGAAGCAAAAGAAATCGGAGCAGCTTCCTTGAACTATCGAAAAAAATAAGGAAAATGCGGCCAAGAAGGAGTACAATCATAAAATGGGGCCAGGAGGGTATCGCTTTTGGCAGCCTAAGTGGGAGAAGATGGAGAACGAGCCGAGGGCGCGAGGAATCCGTCCAGTACGTGAGAGGATGGGACCCAAGGGCCAAAAGCCGGTGGTACGGGCATGGGGGATCGCGAACCCGAGACGAGGGAGTGTGTTTATCGGGGCAAAATAATTACACCCACCCAAAAGCTTATTGAGGCAATGAGGGATGCTCAAGAGGGGAGGATCAGGTTCAACAGAGAGAACGACGCCCGACAAAAGCCCTCGGGAATCCCGAACACGGAGGACGTGTACGAGGCATGCCCTGGGGACATTTCGTGGAAACTAGGGTTCCCCGTAAAGATGACCCGTACGGTTACAGAGTCGTAAGAGAAAGATGGATCGGGATGCGTATGTTGTGGCGAAGTTGGTAACCGAAATGGATGTGATGAAGAAAACCGTGAGTGTACTAGTCGCCGAAAGAGATGCATCCCGGGCGCAAGATGTCGAAGATCATCCAATGGATCTCGAAGCCAGCAGCCGGAGAAGAAGCAGCGAGGCTTCCACGGAGGCCTCACCGGGCCGGTGCACCGACGATAGAAATTACCGCACCGGGAGCCTCGGTGGTCGAAATTACCGCACCGGAGCCTCCTCGCTACCCCGTGGACGATATAAAGGAGATGAAAGCATGTCATCCGTATTATCCTATCGGGAACATGTCCATGAAGGTAGCCATCGGCAGTGCTTTACCACTCGGAGCACTCCACCACAACAACCCCATTCAAGATGGCTATGCTCGTGTGACGGTGGAGGAGATAGTCCAAGGGTTTGAGGACCCGGACATTGACATTGCTACACCGAAGGGGTGAAAAGACTTGGAGATGTCAAGCGCCGCCTCATTCGTATGGCGGAAGAAATTTATCAAGTTTCCAGGCGAGGCGCCAACAAGTCCACCCCGTACGGTGGTGGTGGTGGCGGTGGCGGTGACTGTGGCGGTGGCGGTGACGGTGGCGGTGGCGGTGACGGTGGCGGTGGTGCTTCACCTAATACACCTCATTCACGCCGCCCGACGCCGCCGCCCCCGGCCCCGTCCGGCGGGTGATCGACACCGGCACCGCCCCCAATCCACCTCCGGCGAAGAGCGTGCATGTCCCGGGTTATTAACCCGACCCTTACGTACCTAAGAAAACAAAGGTACCGGAGGTATCACCAAGCCTCTCCCCACGAGGCCTTGGGAAAGTAGTGCCGAGGAAGTCGAGGCGGCGCGGCCGCTGATTTAGAGAAATGGAAGGCGAACGTCAAGAAGAAAATAGAGGGCGAGCCCAAGCCGTATATTCGACAAGGAAAAGCAAGGCTAAGTCATTTTTGAACACACCGTCCCAAGCCGCAAGAATCCGCTCCGACGACTATTTACGTGAACTTCGTAGGCAAGCACTCGCGTTGAAGACCAGGAAAGAGTTGGCGGAGAAGAAAGCCTTGAAGGACGAGGCCGAGTCAAAATTAGAAAGGGGGAAAGAAGTTGCCCAGCTCGGGGAACAAAGTAAACAATCGATCGCCCCGCTCATAGTGCAAGCCGCCGGTCCGGATGCCCCCGATATCATAGCAGCTGCGGCAGCACATGGATTGATCGTAGAAAGTGCCGTAAAACAAGCGGCCGACTTAGGTATCACTCTTCGTGCAAGTGTTAGGCCTTGATGAGGCGCCAATGAAGGACGTAGTATTTTCATATGTGAAGAATGGCCCTCTCATCGAGCCTCGCGGAGAAGAGGATCTACCTCGACAAATGAAAGGTCCGCTAAATTGGTACAAGGCTTACATAAAACATGAAAACGCCAAAGACTATATCTATGCGGAAGTTAAATATGTGCATCACTTCAAACGTTATCGGGTACAAATTCCTCCGAGTGAATTGTTCCAGCTGTTCAATCTGCGCGAGCTCGACAAATCTATCATCGGTTGCTACGTTCGTCAAGTGATTTATTAATTTCTACCCCATCTCGTTCATTGCTCGCACTATATATATATATATTGTCCTAACTATCTTGTTGTGTACGCTATATATTATGCGGAATGAAGAAGCGGAAATGCGAATAAGGAACATCCATGATGTTGGGTTCATTGACCCACACATCGTTAATTCATATGTGTTAGAATACTCACCCCGCCGACGTGGAGGAAGACTCCGTGACGGTTTATTAGAAAACAGCAAGAGAAAAGTGATATTCTATTTCCTTACCATTTTGGGTGAGTGTTTCTGTCTTGAGCACATTCTCTTTTGTTTACTCCATGCATGGTATGTGGCTAATCGATGAGTTATGCATGACTGTGCATGTATCGTGTCCGCAGGTTCCACCGGATTCTTATGGTAATTAAAGTTCAGACCTCCTCGCCTCGTCCACGACTCTCCGAATATGGATCCGGCGCTTTGGGGCGACATGAGAAAAATGATGCAAAAGTAATTATTTTCATTCATTTGCGCTCTATATCGATCGGCCTATTTCGTTCATCATTTCCTTATATCAAGTAACTAATTAATAACTCTCTTGTTTATTTAATTTTCTTTGCCTCGTAGGGTTTGGAGACTGGTTCGTAGATACCAAGGTCGGTGAATTCAAAAAAGAGCTACATTTTAAAATGGCGAAGGCCGACGTCCTGGGGATACTCAGCCACCGGGGACCAATCTATGTGGATACTATGTTTGTGAGAGGATCCGGAGATACCGCAATGAGCGGGACCAGACGTGTGAGAACAACATCCCGAGGAATAACCTCCGGAAGACGCTTAGTCCGGAAGCTCGCTTCCGACCACTTCAAGAGGAACTAGCTGGATGGTTGGCGAGGAAGTCATCGATCCTAGAGGAGAACACTATTACGATGACGTAGATCTTTATACGCACCGGAATTTGTAACTAACTTGTTCAAAATTGTATATGGTCATCCGATATTGAATATATATTGTATATGGTCATCCGATATTGAATATATATTGTATATTACTCTTGAATTCTTTTTGGTTCTAATTTCAAATTTGTTTGAAATTGTACATTCATATGCATGTATGTATACAGTACCGTAGAATATGTGAAACTCCTTCAAAATTAAAACCCAAAAGAAATAAAATAATACAAATTAAAAAGAAACCAGATTTAGGGGGAGGGGGGGGGGGCTAAACCCTAAACCCTGCGGAGGCCTTTAGTCGCGGTTGGCCGGAAGAACCGCGACGAAAGGTCCTCCGCCTCGGCGCCCGCCTGCGGCCCACGTGGATGGGCCTTTAGTCGCGGTTCGTGAGGAACCGCGACTAAAGGGGGGGGCCTTTAGTCGCGCTACTTTGGTCGCGGTTGGGCCACCGCGACTAATGGCAGTTGCCAACCGCGACCAAAGCCCCTTTTTCCACCAGTGAATGTAAGCGTGTGTTGTTGGATCATATACCCGCATGAACTGAACTGACTTTCCATCATAGGCATGCCAAACCCAGAAAGCAATCCTGCCATCATCCAGCAACCACAAGGGCTGAGCAGTAATTCCGCCACGCGGGCTCGAGGAAGCTTGATATGGCGGCATGCTGATGGTGTATTGCTTGGACCAGATAACCTTGTCAGAATCTGTGAGGAACCACAAATCCATGGAGGTGTTGCTACATTGGTAGGATGCAACCAAGGTGTCGCTTAGCTCACCCAAGAAATACAGCCTCTCATTTGGCAGCGGGAGGTGCAGCGTATCCAGCCGCCATTTCTCCTTGTCAAAGTCGTACATAGCGATTTCGTGGAAGACCAGGAAGTAGAGGACCCCTTTGACGAGGGCCATAATCCAAGAGTTTGAGATAAGGGCGCTGGTCGGGGGGTAACCAGTCTCCCTCCACCCACCGGCGTCGCCGAGGGTAAGTACACTGCAGAAAGTGCCGGCGTGGTACGCCAACTCTCGGCCGATGGCTAGCACCTTAGTCTCTCCCGTCGAGCCGTCCCGGCCTACCACATACGTGGGGGAGTAGCACCCGTATTCGTATGGGCCACGGTTGACGATGATGACATTGGGCAAGAGGGAAATGGTGCCGGTGGCTGGGTCCAGCACGCGGAGGCGCTGGTCGCCCCCTTCCAGGCAGAGTAAGTCGAGATTCGTACAGAACGTTTTAGAATAATAGCCTAGCATGCAATTCTCAACGCGCATCTGCCTCACAAGGTGGCCGGCCATGTCCAGAATTTGGATGTCCTGTGGCTTGACCCCATAGCCCCATTTGCACACGGCGACCAGCGGTTGCTGACGGACCTGGTGAGCGGCGACGAACCACGAGTCGGAGAGGAGGGAGCGCCATGACCGGCAGACGGCGCGGAGCCGGCAGAGCGGCTTGGCGGGGAGGCGCAGCAGGATGTCGCACAGCACGTCCGTGGGGAGAAGGCCGTCGTCGAAGGCCACCCCGACAATAGGAGCACTGCTGTTGTGGCCGTTGGTCTGCCTCTCAGTCTGAAGGACCGACGCCATTGCAGAGTGTCTTGTTTTCACGATTACCGCAAAGATCCCAATTATTGCCCTACTAGTTGTATAATTATAGTACCTGACCTGCGGAACAGCTAGCCGGCTTGACATGTTGAGTTGGACTCGAATTGGGAGAAGCTAGCTCCGACTCCAAATATGAACTGCACAAACCGAATCCTTGACTGAAACAAAGATCCTAAACATCCGCATCTTTAGAAATAAACGTAGTCAGAACTTCTAACATGGCGAATCATGCTGCCCGGTACACCATTGACAAGAATCTTAGACCATCTCCAGCCGCGTCCCCCAAAACGTTCCCTAAAGGGATTTGAGCATACCTGACAAAAAAAATTTCCATG
>NC_061512.1:235901817-235923974 GCF_022539505.1 Lolium rigidum | reverse complement strand
AATAAAATGTGGACGCGTGCACAAATGAAATTAGTCCAAGTGGTACAACTACAGCTAGGCATGGGCAGCTTGCCCCGGACATTCCGGCCCAAAAATCCCGGGCCGGGCCGTGTCGGGCTTGCACGTCGGGCCGAAAATGAACTTAATTGAACTTCACCCACTTCTGATGTATCCACCTCATCAAGCAGAAAATGCCCATATCAACTCTCCCAAGGTTAAACCTTTGCTCGTCCTCGAGCAAATAAGCGAATAGAGCATATCATGTATGAATGAGTTTATGGTTGATAATAAAAAAATACGAGCATTGCATCATCAACTTATGTACATTCAATCGTCTTGTAAAATCTATGTACTAACAACCATACAAATTTGGACTTCATATAATATAAATTCTAGCAACTACCCCTTACCATTTGAACAAGACTAACCATTGCATGTTGGACAATTGAACAAGTTTCATATATCTTTTCTATATGCTTGACTTTTTACCAGCTTTCGTTTTCTTTTACCGTGCCTTTGTAATGAAGATAGACTCTCATAGAGAAATTGAAGATAACTTGCTAAACAACAAGATAAAAATGAAGTTTGACTTTGTCAAACACTTTGCCATATTTTCAATGGGATCGGTTAATAGTCTTGCCCCTAGTAACCAGTATAAACCTTATTCATGGATCTTTCAATCATGTCATATACTTTACATCCATGTTTTTCTTTCACTTTCCATGGCTAATTAACTGAATCCTCGGGTACCGATCTTTTCATTTACATTCTTGTTTTAAGCATATGTATTGAAATATCTATGACCATCAGTTTACCCGTTGATTACTAAGTAGTACAAGAGTATCTCATGTCCCCTTGTCATCATCTCTTCCTAGCTATTTGTTCTCCAAGACCACATCTCTACCACCAATTCAAGGTATTTTATTTTCCTTTTATTTATTAGTATTACTTACAAGGATCTTTCCTTTGTTGCAAGCTCTACTTGAAAAGTTCTATGCTTGTCCAACATGCTCAAGTAAATTTAATTCAAGATAAGGTGTAATTGAAACTTCTAGATACGAGGTGCACATCCGTATGAGTGTTAGAGCAACTCTAAAAGTGACTGAAAAACGGGCCGAAACCGAAAAATTCCGGCGAGAATATGGGTTCGGGCCGAAAGAGGCCCAAAACGTAGCCCGAACTCGCGGCCTGGCCCGTAAAATGAGTTTGGGGGCCCGAGAAATTGGATGGCTGCCCCGTATTTATACAGGGCGCGGGGGCGAGTTGGGTTCCAAAACCCTACTCCCCCACCGCCGCTCCGCCTCCGGCGACAAATTAGTTCGCCGTCGTCGGCTTCTCCTATCTGACGCCACCACCCCTCCCACCGCAATGGGACGCTTTAGACGTGCCAGTAGGGGAGGAGGCCGAATCGGCGGCATAAAGTCGCCACCGCGTCCGCCGGGTGTGCGGTCGGATGCGGACCGCGCGAGGCGGGCGCGCTCCAACAGAGCTTGGAAGCGGGCGGCCCGCAAGTGACCGCGTAGGTTCGCGCGCTGGCCTACGCGCTCGGAGACGCGCGAGGGTGAAGCCGACACGCCGCCAGCTATCGCGTGCAGCCCGCCGCGCGGCGATGACAACGACAACGACGAGGAAGACGGGCCGCCTCTCACCTGCGGGAGATCATCGGAGGCGGTTGATACGTCTCCGACGTATCGATAATTTCTTATGTTCTATGCCATATTATTGATGATACCTACATGTTTTATGCACACTTTATGTCATATTCGTGCATTTTCTGGAACTAACCTATTAACAAGATGCCGAAGTGCCAGTTGCTATTTTCTGTTGTTTTTGGTTTCAGAAATCCTAGTAACAAAATATTCTCGGAATTGGACGAAACAAAGACCCAGGGGCCTATTTCGCCACGAACCTTCCAGAAGACCGAAGAGCATACGAAGTGGGGCCACGAGGTGGCGACACCACATGGCGGCGCGGCCAAGGGGGGCCCGCGCCGCCCTGTGGTGTGGGCCCCTCGTTAGCCCCCCGACTCTGCCCTTCCGCCTACTTAAATCCTCCGTCGCGAAACCCCTGAGGCGAAAAACCACGATACGGAAAACCTTACTGAGACGCCGCCGTCGCCGATCCCATCTCGGGGGATTCTGGAGATCTCCTCCGGCACCCTGCCGGAGAGGGGATTCATCTCCCGGAGGACTCTAGACCGCCATGGTCGCCTCCGGAGTGATGAGTGAGTAGTTCACCCCTGGACTATGGGTCCATAGCAGTAGCTAGATGGTTGTCTTCTCCTCATTGTGCTTCATTGTTGGATCTTGTGAGCTGCCTAACATGATCAAGATCATCTATCCGTAATACTATATGTTGTGTTTGTCGGGATCCGATGGATAGAGAATACCATGTTATGTTAATTATCAAGTTATTACATATGTGTTGTTTATGATCTTGCATGCTCTCCGTTACTAGTAGAGGCTCGGCCAAGTTTTTGCTTTTAACTCCAAGAGGGAGTATTTATGCTCGATGGTGGGTTCATGCCTCGCATTGACACCGGGACGAGTGACGAAAGTTCTAAGGTTGTCGTTGTCGTTGTTGCCACTAGGGATAAAACATTGGCGCTATGTCCGAGGATGTAGTTGTTGATTACATTACGCACCATACTTAATGCAATTGTCCGTTGCTTTGCAACTTAATACCGGAAGGGGTTCGGACGATAACTCGAAGGTGGACTTTTTAGGCATAGATGCGGTTGGATGGCGGTCTATGTACTTTGTCGTAATGCCCAATTAAATCTCACTATACTTATCATGCCATGTATGTGCATTGTTATGCCCTCTCTATTTGTCAATTGCCCGACTGTAATTTGTTCACCCAACATGCTTTTATCTTATGGGAGAGACACCTCTAGTGAACTGTGGACCCCGGTCCATTCTTTTAATACTGAAATACAAATTTGCTGCAATACTTGTTTTTTTTTTGACACCTTTACCGTAGGGGAATCCCCTACGGTGTAATTTTTATAAATATAAGAGAACCTCCACAAAGGTTTGTGTTTACATCATGGCGGGTAGAAATGAAAGCTAGACATAATAAGTTACAGAGAGAGCGCCAATAACCAGTCTAAGAGGGGTTGTACTTTACAAGATTTAACCTTGTATCTATGCAACATAACATCATTTTGGAAGCCTATCTTCCATCTAGCAAATGAAGCCGGGATGTCTCTGAAAATCACATCATTTCTAATCTTCCATATGTTCCAAGCAGCGCGAGCCACAATTTCCATGAAGCGGGGACCGATGAAAGTCCGAACGTGCTTCGAGAGGAATCTTCCGGAGATAGGTTGCGACATGTCCCAATTGATGTTCAATCCGAGCCAACACCGAACAACGAAAAGCACACTCAAAGAACAGATGATCCCTATCCTCCATAATCATATGTTGGCATAGAACACACTCAGGTCCCGATTCAATATGCCAATGTTTTCGGAGCATTAGAGCCTTTGTGTTAAGTCTGTCAATCATGAGCAGCCAGGAGAATACTTTCAGTTTCGGCAAAGCTTTTGATTTCCATATCTCATTCAGCCCAACATCTATAGGCAAATGCTGAAACAGAAACCTATAAAATTTGGATGGTGTGTATTTGCTACCCCAGACAAAGGTTCTGCTATCCTCTCTGCCTTGAACAATCTGGTTCTGGCTTAGAAGGTTCATCACTTGGTGATATTCCTGAAAGGCTTCAACAGATAGTGGCAGCGAAAAAGCTGAGCGCAGATCTGTCGACACAAATTTTGCTATGGATATGTCCTCATCAAGTGCATAAGAAAATAATCTTGGAAACTTAA
Source organism: Lolium rigidum (assembly GCF_022539505.1). Taxonomy (NCBI): domain Eukaryota; kingdom Viridiplantae; phylum Streptophyta; class Magnoliopsida; order Poales; family Poaceae; genus Lolium; species Lolium rigidum. Next base: position 235,920,145 of record NC_061512.1, on the reverse strand, counting down.
CATCCAATGTCTGAAAGTCCACCCAGAAATCCTTCCAAAAGAGCACCGTAGCACCATTTCCCACCAAACACTTGGATACACTTCTATATTCTCCCACTAAACTGAATATGTCTTTCCACCAGAAGGATCCTCTTTTAGATTGAGCATGAGGAACAGTATTACCATAAAGAGACCATACCAGTTTAACCCAGGGGATATTCTCTTTCTCATAGAATTTGTGAAGTTGCTTTAGGAGTAAGGCTTTGTTTTGAAGTTCCAAGTTCAAGACACCTAGGCCGCCATGACATTTTGGTCTGCAGACCCGGGACCAAGCTGCTAGGGCATTAGAAGAGGAAGAGTCCTCATCTGTAGCCCAAAGGCAATGCCTCTGTGCTCTATTGCATGTTTCAATGATGGTTTTTTGAATTTTTAGTGTACACATGAAGAATGTGGGCAGCGAGGAAAGAACAGATTTCACAAACTGGAGACGTCCACCATATCCCAAAAAGCGAGCACTTGCATTGAGTCTTCTTTCCACCAATCCAACCAAAGGTGACATGTCCTGTACTGTTGGTTTAGATGTACCCAAAGGAAGGCCAAGATAAGTGAAAGGCAATTGTCCCACGGTACAACCAAAAGTGACTGCCAAGTTATTCAAATGCTGATCCGAGACATTCACAGAATATAGTGAGGATTTAGCATAATTTACTTTCAGACCAGTGGCTTGCGCAAAGGCTTCTATGAGTCTCTTCAGTTTAGCTAATTGAAACGGACATGCCTGGAGTATCAACAGTGTATCGTCTGCATACTGTACAATTGGAAAGTCGGTGTTTGGAATATTCAGTGGAGGTTGCAGCTCTCCCATTATGAATAAATTATTAACCATAGCTTGCAGTAATTCTGATACACTCACAAATAATATGGGGGATAGCGGATCGCCCTGTCGAACCCCACGCTTACAGAAGAACTTTTTCCCTGGCACCCCATTCAACAAGACTGAAGAAGTAGCTGTAGACATAATCATATCCAACCAATGCAGCCATCTTGGGTCAAAGCCCCAACATTCAAACACTTTCCCGACCGCGAGCGTGTTCAACCGTATCAAATGCTTTGGCGAAATCCAATTTCAAAATCACAAGTGGCAACCCCACTTTGCTTACATTGATGAATATATTCATAAGCCCAAGCTACACAATCTTGAATGGTTCCGGAGTGCGAGAAAACCATATTGATTGATATGTACCAAATCTAAAATTTTGTTCTGAAGTCGATTGGCTAACAGCTTGGTTAACAACTTTAAACAAATGTTTAACAAAGAGATGGGTCTGTAGTCATTGGGGCCTTCTGGTGAGATAATTTTGGGAATAAGTGTGATAAAGGAATCGTTGATACTTTGTAAGTTAATTGAACCTTCCCAAAATTCCTCACAAAGACGATAGAAATCATACTTGACTATGGGCCAGCATACTTTGAGAAAAAGTCCAGAAAAACCGTCGAGTCCTGGAGCTTTATCTCCTGGCATAGAAGCCACCACCTTGTCTATTTCTTCATGAGAGAAGGGAGAGGACATCATCTCTAAACCCTCATGCTGATGAAAGAAGTGAGAGAAGTCCACCGTATCAGCCAGGGGGACAGATATGCCAAGTCTGTTTTTGAAGGATTCCCACAATAACCCAGCCTTTTCATGATGTTCAACAGCTAATGAACCATCTTCCCTTGCCAGCGAGCAAACTGTGTTTTTTCTGTATCTAATGGTAGCCATGGAGTGAAAGAAAGCTGTGTTTTCATCTCCCAAACGAGCCCATCTGGCTGTACATCTCTTTCTCCAATAATCTTGCTTGCAAAGCAAAAGATGTTGTAATCTATGTTTAACAATATTACGAAAATTCCATTCCGTTATATGCAATTGTCGCTGTTCTTCATATGTATCCAACTTTAAGATGATGTTATTGCAGTTTGATATGAGTGTGTTTATAACAGAGATACTGGTACTCCATTTTTTCAAACCTTTCCTTAATAATTTAAATTTGCCAGAAAGGCTTTTGGCCGCATCCCCTGGGCAATTTATATCCCAGATAGTTTGGACAACCTGTAGGAACCCTGGCATTCTGATCCAATGATTCTCAAACCGAAAAACCTGAGCTTTAGGAATAGAAGTCCCCACCGAGACGACACAAGGTATATGGTCGGAAGTTGGTCTGGCTAGGGGTTTAACAAGTGTGTTTGGAAACTTAGTTGTCCAAGCGGTGGAGGTAAAGAACCAGTCAAGTTGGACTAGGAGTGGATCATCCTGCATGTTGCTCCAAGTGTAGGATCTACCCTTAATAGGAAGCTCAATTAATCCCAAGTAGCCGATAATCTCATTAAAGGTAGCAATATCCGTGAGGTTTGCTCCAGCTTCGTTTCGGTTCTCCACAAACCGATAGAAATTGAAATCACCCACCAATAACCATAAGTCATCATCTGTGATATTAAGGTGGAAAAGCCAGGCCACAAAGTTTTCCCTATCAATACCCTCACACGGTCCATAAACATTGACAAGCATAAAAGAATCACCCGAAAGATTTGAGGTGAAGTTGATAGCAATTCCAAATTTTTCTTCCAGTAAGACTTGTCCTGAGAAAAGGTTACTATTCCAGATTACCAACAAACCACCAGAAGCACCCTCAGATGGGATAAAAGCAAAGGCATCAAAACGTCGTGGCGCAAAATGCTTAATAAAGCTAGGATCAAAATCCATTTTCTTTGTCTCTTGCAGACAGATGATTGATGCATTACTTTCTTCTATTTTAAAGCGCAAGAACGGCCACTTATTTGGGTCATTAATACCACGAACATTCCAGCTTAAAACGTGCCACACACGATTACGGTTCACATGACTCATCACAAAACAAACAAAGTTCAACAAGAAGGTAGCAAATGGTAGAAGATTACAGCAGGGAAGACACTACTGATCGGAAGAACCCTTTGTGAGGCGTTCCACCGTAAGCTCATCAGGGTCGATAAGACACTCTTCGATACCAATGCGTTGCATCTCTTTCACTTGCAGAACTTGAGGTGGTGTAGCAGCAGGTACATCAGATGCAGCAGCAGCATGCTTGAGCTTGAAGCCTTCATTGTGATTACGTTCGGAACGTCGCACCTGAGATTCTTCAGTTGGAGCTTCAACAACAGATTTCTTGCGCACAATCTTGGAAGATGTTGTGGAAGTGCCAAGGACAGAGTTTGCAGAAGACGATGATTGTGATGTAGCACGACCACGCCCCGACGAGGATGCATGCACATTAGTTCCACGACCACGAGCAGAAGTAGAAGCAGGCTTAGCGGGGTTATCACGGCCACGACCTGCTGTGTTCACCGAAGAGGTAGTCGAGCGCCTACCCTTCCCAGTCCCAATGGCAGAAGGAATAGCAGGTTTGTCACCCAAACCAGAACGAGCACGGCTGCGAGTGATTCAGACAGAGGAAACCACATGAGCCTTAGCAGTACCAGAGGAGGCTGAATCAAACTGCTCACTTGCGGATGCAGAAATGAAAGAGCTAGCAGACACCGCATCACTTATCTCATCAGACACAAATCCCAATTCAGGAATACCTTCTCCAACATCAAGCAGCAAAGGACGTGAAAAAGTTCTACCAACCTCCAGAACTGGTTTCAGCACAATGTCACCCACATCATTCAGGGAGAATCTTTTTAGTACTGCAGCACAGATACCAGATGGGGCAAGAAGCTGGTTCAGACAGATGTGTTCAGCAAGCTCAATATAAGATGATCTGAAGAGGGCCTTTTGGGCAGCGGAGATCATCAGGTGTCGCAGCATCATATACACGGTGAGATTATGATCACTGTTTTGCACATCACCTTGGATAAACATCTGATCACCCTCCGTGAGACATAAGTAAGTACAGTAGATGAACTTGTCCAGAAAATGAATAAAACGCTTGAATATCTCCAGGTCATCCCAACCAAACATCTCCATATCAGATAGAACAAAATGTGTAGGTGAAACAACATAGGAAGCTGTAATAGTACGTAAAGCAGGCTCAACTTCCACGTGCATCTCCAATGAAATTCCTCCGGCACGAACAAAGACCAAATCCCCCGGTGGAGCACCATTATTAACTTGTTCAGCAGCTGCTTCAATCTCTGACATGATGTCTGAATCAGGTGACCAAGTGGCTGGGTTATCTGTGATGTTGTGCTCTGGGACAATACCATCCATCATAGACGGCCCCTCATATCCAGTAATTTCTCTCAGATTTTCTCCCCAGTATGGTTCTTCCAACCAGTATGGTTCAGCATCTTGAGGCCAATCGTCCCAGCCCAAATGATGTTGATTAGCAGGTGGAGCTACCTCTTGTTCCCATGCAATATCTGCATTTTGCTGATTCCAGACTTGCACATCCAGGTGATGCTGCTGCATAGCATTCAAAAACGGCAAGGCATATGGATGTGGAGTAACATTTAAAGGAGGAACATCATCCTCATTACCAATAGCCATGGGGCCAACTGAACGACCATGCAGAACATAAACCGGCACCGACCAAGACTGTCCCTCAGTACCAAAAAAGTTACCAGCTTGTGCCATTAACAGACTATAAGGAACAGAACGCAGTTCTTTAATCAACACCTTCACCAAAAGTCTAACCTTATTAACTCCAGGGTTGTGCCAATGCAAAAGTTCACCAAAAAGAGAAACAGCCTTATTGACATAATATGTGGTCTGATAATCCAAGGGGAAACAGAGGAAAAGAACCCAGGCTTCATACTGAAAGATAGGCCTACGCATATTCAGACCCTCATCATGTTTAACCACAGAAAAGGTTTCATTCTCTTCACTATCCAGGGCATGTGGACTAGTCACAACTAAATGATCTCTAATAATAGAGGACTCAAAACGGACTAGACCAATGCCCAGCGGAGAAACTTGAGGGAAAGTAACTGGAGCACCATGGTCACGAGCAAGAATAGTGCAAACCTCTTCCAGCATAGCCTCTTTGTTGACATCCAAGATCTCCCAGCTGACAGTGATGATGGCGTATTCCTCATGTTGCAAAGGCGGGTCTCTGACCACTAGCAAGCTTCGCTGCAACCGATCTGCAGGCCCGGGCTCAATATTCATTGGTCCAGGAAGGTGCCGAAACGGCAGCACAGGGAAGTTAGCCATGCTATTTGGTGGAGAACACGGGAGCGAAGAGGGGATCAGAGAGGGTGGAGATGGAGGGCGACTGGGGGGCAATGGAGAAGAAGGCGGAGAACACTGCAAGGATGGTTGCCTGACGAAAACTGTGGAAACCAAGTTAGACCGAAAGGAAACCTCTTCAACCATCGGTGGAAAATCTTTAACTACCAAACCGTCTCCTTTTTTAATCCAAACTTGCCTCTTATCAGTTATAATAGACGATTTCTTCATTAAAGCCGCCGAATGCGAGGAGACGCACTGCCCTTTCTGCGCGATCTGTTTCTTTATTTTCCAAACCTTCCTCTTTGGACAAAGCGAGGCCAAATGTAAATTGGGCCGACAAGTCTTGCAGCGTTCAGGACAGAAACGGGCCAAATGTCCAAGGCCGAAGCAAAGACGACAACACACTTTCGAGGAACAATCACGTTTTGCATGACCAGGTTTTAGACAATTTGAACAATTTTCAAAACAGCCCAAGAGATAATCCAACATACTAGGTGGAGGCAGACCCCAAAGCCCAATACATTGCTGAATATCCAATTCTGAATAACCTGCCTGACGTTGGTCCTTGACACATTCCAAGTTAAGGCGCGTGAAAGAAGGATCTGAATTAATTCTTGATTGCCAATAGGTAAGACTGGAGAAATGCTGCCCAATAAAAGTACGTGATAAAAGCCCGGAATTAAGATGTGCTCTGTCAGTGTTTATTTCCAAGTTTGAACAGACCACGTCACCAATCTTCACCGAAAAAACAGCAGGGATCATCGAAGGTGTGGTAACAGCAGGAACTGTCAAAGGGGGAGGGTCATCGTCCAAGCAACTCAAATTTTCATCAGCATTGAACTCATTGAGTAAATCTCTTTTGGAACACGAGGGAATGCTTGGAAAATTCAGACGTGAGAATCCAAATTTCTCCAATTCTTTCAATGATGAACCTTCAAACGCATTTTTCTTCAAGAGCCCAAGCTGAGGTGAAATGGCAACTTTATTTGCTGATGGAGAATGAGAACTAGGATGGGGAGAACCGGAATTGACTTCTTTGTCACTCGAATTACCAAACCCAATCGGAGCAAAACAGGGTGCATGACCATTACCACGAAAGAGTGAGAAAGTGCAAGTAAAATCTGGCCAAGATCTTTCACGAAGTGAGTAGATGAAATGCCCCACTTTGCTGGAAGCCACTGAGAACCGAAACTTACGATCACTTAAACGGGCCACTCGAAAACCAGCAGAATCTCCACCAAGACAACAGACCAAAGCAAGAGCCACCGCCTCTTCGGAGAGGGAGAAGGAGGCATAAGAGAAGAAGGCTACCAAGAAAAATTCCTTGGCCAACGGAGTGGGGGAAAAGTGAACCGAGGAGTTGAACCGTCGACGCACCTGAGCAGCCAGGGCCTGGCCTGGCTTGAAATCCCAAGTGAGCAAAGCGTCCATGATCTTTGCGGGATGAGATCACCATGATCGCCGGTAGAAGGAAGGGGAGAAGCGTCGAAGGGAGGTGGGAGACGGGGTGGGTGGTAGGAGAGCCATTGCAAGGGAAGGGGGCGCGCTTGTTTGCAATACTTGTTTTACTGTTTTCTCTGCAAACAATCATCTTCCACACAATACGGTTAACCCTTTGTTACAGCAAGCCGGTGAGATTGACAACCTCACTGTTTCGTTGGGGCAAAGTACTTTGGTTGTGTTGTGCAGGTTCCACGTTGGCGCCGGAATCTACGGTGTTGCGCCGCACTATATCCCGCCGCCATCAACCTTCAACGTGCTTCTTGACTCCTACTGGTTCGATTAAACCTTGGTTTCTTACCGAGGGAAACTTGCCGCTGTGCGCATCACACCTTCCTCTTGGGGTTCCCAACGGACGTGTCAACTACACGCATCAAGCAAATTTCGGCGCCGTTGTCGGGGAGATCAAGACACGCCGCAAGGGGAGTCTCCACTTCTCAATCTCTTTACTTTGTTTTTGTCTTGCTTTATTTTATTTACTACTTTGTTTGCTGCATTATATCAAAACACAAAAAAATTAGTTGCTAGTTTTACTTTATTTACTGTCTTGCACTTTATATCAAAAACACACAAAAAATTAGTTTACTTGCATTTACTTTATCTAGTTTGTTTTATTTACTATTGCTAAAATGGCCAACCCTGAAAATACTAAGTTGTGTGACTTCACTAGCACAAATAATAATGATTTCTTATGCACACCTATTGCTCCACCTCGCTACTACAGCAGAATTCTTTGAAATTAAACCTCGCTTTACTTAATCTTGTCATGAGAGAGCAATTTTCTCGGTGTTAGTTCCGATGATGCTGCTGCCCATCTCAATAATTTTGTTGAATTGTGTGAAATGCAAAAGTATAAAGATATAGATGGTGACATTATAAAATTAAAATTGTTTCCTTTCTCATTAAGAGGAAGAGCTAAAGATTGGTTGCTATCTCTCGCCTAAGAATAGTATTGATTCCTGGACTAAATGCAAGGATGCTTTTATTGGTAGATATTATCCCCCTGCTAAAATTATATCTTTGAGGAGTAGCATAATGAATTTTAAACAATTGGATAATGAACATGTTGCTCAAGCTTGGGAAAGAATGAAATCTCCGGTTAAAAATTGCCCAACCCATGGACTGACTACTTGGATGATCATCCAAACCTTCTATGCAGGACTAAATTTTTCTTCGCGGAATTTATTGGATTCAGCTGCTGGAGGTACCTTTATGTCCATCACTCTTGGTGAAGCAACAAAGCTTCTTTATAATATGGTGATTAATTACTCTGAATGGCACACGGAAAGAGCTCCACAAGGTAAGAAGGTAAATTCTGTTGAAGAATCCTCTTCCTTGAATGATAAGGTTGATGCTATTATGTCTATGCTTGCGAATGATAGGACTAATGTTGATCCTAATAATGTTCCATTAGCTTCATTGGTTGCCCAAGAAGAACATGTTGATGTAAACTTCATTAAAAATAATAATTTCAACAACAATGCTTATCGGAACAATTCTAGTAATAACTATAGGCCATATCCTTATAATAATGGTAACGGTTATGCTAATTCTTATGGGAATTCTTACAACAATAATAGGAATACACCCCTGGACTTGAAGCTATGCTTAAAGAATTTATTAGTACACAAACCGCCTTTAACAAATCCGTTGAGGAAAAGCTCAATAAAATTGATATTCTTGTTTCTAGAGTTGATAGTCTTGCCTCTGATGTTGATCTTTTGAAATCGAAAGTTATGCCTAATAGGGATATTGAAAATAAAATTGTTACTACAGAAAATTCCATCCAAGTTAGAATTAATGAGAATATAAGATTAATGGCTGAACTGCGTGCTAGGTGGGATAGAGAAGAAAATGAAAAACTAGCTAAAGAGAAAAATGTAGCTAAAGTTTGGACTATTACCACCACTAGCAATGCTAATAATTCACATGTTGCTGCACCTCCTACTATCAATGGTAAAATAATTGGTGTTGGCAATACTTCTACTCCTAGTGCAAAGCGCGCAAAATTACTCAAACTGCTAAAAGCTACTGAAACTCGCTTGTGATAAAGCTCGCTGAAATTTTTTCCAACTTTGGGGATGATAATCCCATTGCTTTAGATTGTAATGATTTAGATTTTGATGATTGCCACATCTCTGAAGTTATAAAGTTCTTGCAAAAACTTGCTAAAAGTCCCAATGCTAGCGCTATAAACTTGGCTTTCACAAAACATATTACAAATGCTCTCATAAAAGCTAGAGAAGAGAAACTAAAACTTGAAACTTCTATTCCTAGAAAGCTAGAGGATGGTTGGGAGCCCATCATTAAAATGAGAGTCAAAGATTTTGATTGTAATGCTTTATGTGATCTTGGTGCAAGTATTTCTGTTATGCCTAAGAAAGTCTATGATATGCTTGACTTGCCAAAATTAAAGAATTGTTATTTGGATGTTAATCTCGCTGATAATGCTAAAAAGAAACCTTTGGGGAGAGTTGATAATGTTCATATTATGGTTAACAATAACCTTGTCCCCGTTGATTTTGTTGTCTTGGATATTGAATGCAATGCATCTTGCCCCATTATATTGGGAAGACCTTTTCTTCGAACCGTTGGTGCTACTATTGATATGAAGGAAGGTAATATTAAATATCAATTTCCTCTCAAGAAAGGTATGGAACACTTCCCTAGAAAGAGAATGAAGTTACCTTATGATTCTATTATTAGAACAAATTATGATGTTGATGCTTCGTCTCTCGATGTTACTTGAGTTACACTTTACGCGCCTAGGCGAAAGGCGTTAAAGAAAAGCGCTTATGGGAGACAACCCATGTTTTTACTCCAGTATTTTTGTTTTATATTTGTGTCTTGGAAGTTGTTTACTACTGTAGCAACCTCTCCTTATCTTAGTTTTGAGTTTTGTTGTGCCAAGTAAAGTCTTTGATAGTAAAGTAAGTACTAGATTTGGATTACTGCGCAGTTCCAGATTTCTTTGCTGTCACGAATCTGGGTCTACCTCCCTGTAGGTAGCTCAGAAAATTAAGCCAATTTACGTGCATGATTCTCAGATATGTACGCAACTTTCATTCAATTTGGGCATTTTCATTTGAGCAAGTCTGGTGCCCTAATAAAATCCATCTTTACGGACTGTTCTGTTTTGACAGATTCTGCCTTTTATTTTGCATTGCCTCTTTTGCTATGTTGGATGAATTTCTTTGATCCATTAATGTCCAGTAGCTTTATGCAATGTCCAGAAGTGTTAAGAATGATTGTGTCACCTCTGAACATGTGAATTTTTGTTATGCACTAACCCTCTAATGAGTTGATTCGAGTTTGGTGTGGAGGAAGTTTTCAAGGATCAAGAGAGGAGTATGATGCAATATGATCAAGGAGAGTGAAAGCTCTAAGCTTGGGGATGCCCCCGTGGTTCACCCCTGCATATTCTAAGAAGACTCAAGCGTCTAAGCTTGGGGATGCCCAAGGCATCCCCTTCTTCATCGACAACATTATCAAGTTCCTCCCCTGAAACTATATTTTTATTCCGTCACATCTTATGTACTTTGCTTGGAGCGTCGGTTTGTTTTTGTTTTTTCTGTTTTGTTTGAATAAAATGGATCCTAGCATTCACTTTATGGGAGAGAGACACGCTCCGCTGTAGCATATGGACAAATATGTCCTTAGGCTCTACTCATAGTATTCATGGCGAAGTTTCTTCTTCGTTAAATTGTTATATGGTTGGAATTGGAAAATGCTACATGTAGTAACTCTAAAATGTCTTGGATAATTTGATACTTGGCAATTGTTGTGCTCATGTTTAAGCTCTTGCATCATATACTTTGCACCCATTAATGAAGAAATATTTAGAGCTTGCTAATTTGGTTTGCATATTTGGTTTCTCTAGAGTCTAGATAACATCTAGTATTGAGTTTTGAACAACAAGGAAGACGGTATGGAGTCTTATAATGTTTACAATATGTCTTTTATGTGAGTTTTGCTGTACCGTTCATCCTTGTGTTTGTTTCAAATAACCTTGCTAGCCTAAACCTTGTATCGAGAGGGAATACTTCTCATGCATCCAAAATCCTTGAGCCAACCACTATGCCATTTGTGTCCACCATACCTACCTACTACATGGTATTTATCCGCCATTCCAAAGTAAATTGCTTGAGTGCTACCTTCTAAATTCCATCATTCACCTTTGCAATATATAGCTCATGGGACAAATAGCTTAAAAACTATTGTGGTATTGAATATGTACTTATGCACTTTATCTCTTATTAAGTTGCTTGTTGTGCGATAACCATGCTTCGGGGACGCCATCAACTATTCTTTGTTGAATATCATGTGAGTTGCTATGCATGTCCGTCTTGTACGAAGTAAGAGAGATCTACCACCTTTATGGTTGGAGCATGCATATTGTTAGAGAAAAACTTTGGGCCGCTAACTAAAGCCATGATTCATGGTGGAAGTTTCAGTCTTGGACATATATCCTCAATCTCATATGAGAATAATAATTGTTGCCACATGCTTATGCATTAAAGAGGAGTCCATTATATGTTGTCCATGTTGTCCAGGTATGGATGTCTAAGTTGAGAATAATCAAAAGCGAGAAATCCAAAATGCGAGCTTTCTCCTTAGACCTTTGTACGAGCGGCATGGAGGTACCCCATTGTGACACTTGGTTAAAACATGTGCATTGCAAAGATCCGGTAGTCCAAGTTAATTAGGACAAGGTGCGGGCACTATTAGTATACTATGCATGAGGCTTGCAACTTGTAAGATATAATGTACATAACTCATATGCTTTATTACTACCGTTGACAAAATTGTTTCATGTTTCCAAAATAAAAGCTCTAGCACAAATATAGCAATCGATGCTTTCCTCTTTGAAGGACCATTCTTTTACTTTTATGTTGAGTCAGTTCACCTATCTCTCTCCACCTCAAGAAGCAAACACTTGTGTGAAGCTGTGCATTGATTCCTACATATTTGCATATTGTACTTGTTATATTACTCTATGTTGACAATTATCCATGAGATATACATGTTACAAGTTGAAAGCAACCGCTGAAACTTAATCTTCCTTTGTGTTGCTTCAATACCTTTACTTTGATTTATTGCTTTATGAGTTAACTCTTATGCAAGACTTATTAATACTTGTCTTGAAGTACTATTCATGAAAAGTCTTTGCTTTATGATTCACTTGTTTACTCATGTCATTACCATTGTTTTGATCGATGCATCCACTACATATGTTTACAAATAGTATGATCAAGGTTATGATGGCATATCACTTCGAGAAATTATCTTTGTTATCGTTTTACCTACTCGGGACGAGCAGAACTAAGCTTGGGGATGCTTGATACGTCTCCGACGTATCGATAATTTCTTATGTTCTATGCCATATTATTGATGATACCTACATGTTTTATGCACACTTTATGTCATATTCGTGCATTTTCTGGAACTAACCTATTAACAAGATGCCGAAGTGCCGATTCTTTGTTTTCTGCTGTTTTTGGTTTCAGAAATCCTAGTAACAAAATATTTTTCGGAATTGGACGAAACAAAGACCCAGGGGCCTATTTCGCCACGAACCTTCCAGAAGACCGAAGAGCATACGAAGTGGGGCCACGAGGTGGCGACACCACATGGCGGCGCGGCGAAGGGGGGGACCGCGCCGCCCTTTGGTGTGGGCCCCTCGTTAGCCCCCCGACTCTGCCCTTCCGCCTACTTAAAGCCTCCGTCGCGAAACCCCTGAGGCGAAAAACCACGATACGGAAAACCTTACTGAGACGCCGCCGCCGCCGATCCCATCTCGGGGGATTCGGGAGATCTCCTCCGGCACCTGCCGGAGAGGGGATTCATCTCCCGGAGGACTCTACACCGCCATGGTCGCCTCCGGAGTGATGAGTGAGTAGTTCACCCCTGGACTATGGGTCCATAGCGTAGCTAGATGGTTGTCTTCTCCTCATTGTGCTTCATTGTTGGATCTTGTGAGCTGCCTAACATGATCAAGATCATCTATCCGTAATACTCTATGTTGTGTTTGTCGGGATCCGATGGATAGAGAATACCATGTTATGTTAATTATCAAGTTATTACATATGTGTTGTTTATGATCTTGCATGCTCTCCGTTACTAGTAGAGGCTCCGGCCAAGTTTTGCTTTTAACTCCAAGAGGGAGTATTTATGCTCGATAGTGGGTTCATGCCGCATTGACACACGGGACGAGTGACAGAAAGTTCTAAGGTTGTGCTGTGTCTTGTTGCCACTAGGGATAAAACATTGGCGCTATGTCCGAGGATGTAGTTGTTGATTACATTACGCACCATACTTAATGCAATTGTACTGTTGCTTTGCAACTTAATACTGGAAGGGGTTCGGACGATAACTCTGAAGGTGGACTTTTTAGGCATAGATGCGAGTTGGATGGCGGTCTATGTACTTTGTCGTAATGCCCAATTAAATCTCACTATACTTATCATGCCATGTATGTGCATTGTTATGCCCTCTCTATTTGTCAATTGCCCGACTGTAATTTGTTCACCCAACATGCTTTTATCTTATGGGAGAGACACCTCTAGTGAGCTGTGGACCCCGGTCCATTCTTTTAATACTGAAATACAAATCTGCTGCAATACTTGTTTTACTCGTTTTCTCGCAAACAATCATCTTCCACACAATACGGTTAACCCTTTGTTACAGACAAGCCGGTGAGATTGACAACCTCACTCGTTTCGTTGGGGCAAAGTACTTTGGTTGTGTTGTGCGGGTTCCACGTTGGCGCCGGAATCTGCGGTGTTGCGCCGCACTATATCCCGCCGCCATCAACCTTCAACGTGCTTCTTGACTCCTACTTGTTCGATTAAACCTTGGTTTCTTACTGAGGGAAACTTGCCGCTGTGCGCATCACACCTTCCTCTTGGGGTTCCCAACGGACGTGTCAACTACACGCATCAGCGGTGTCGTTCGAGGTGGCCGTGCTCGTCCTCGCATAGGCGTCGCCGGCGAGCCAAAAACCTGTAGGGATTCGTTGCATAGAAAACAAAAAAATTCCTACCGCGAGAACGCAATCCAAGCCAAGATGCAATCTAGAAGACGGGAGCAACGAGGGGATGAACGAGACTCACCCTTGAAGATTTCCAAAGCCTACAAGATGAGGCTCTTGTTGCTGCGGTAGACGATCACTTGCCGCTTTCAAAGCGCGTAGAAGATCTTGACGGTGCCACAATCGGGCAGCACCTCCGTACTCGGTCACACGTTCGGTGTTGATGAAGACGACGTCCTTCTCCCCGTTCCGGCGGGCAGCGGAAGTAGTAGCTCCTCCTTGAATCCGGCGGCACGACGGCGTGGTGGCGGTGGCGATGGAGAACTCCGGCGGAGCTTCGCTAAGCGTTGCGGGAGAGGTGGAGGAGTGGGGCGGCTAGGGTTTGGGAGAGGGGGTGGCCGGCCTCCTTGGGGTGCGGCCAAGGTGGTGGTGTTGTGGTGGCCGGCCCCCTCCCCTTGGCCCCTCATTATATAGGTGGAACCCCCAAGTGTTGGACTACAAGTCTTCGAATAAGACCCCAACCAAAACCTTCCATGTTGTAGGGAAACCTACCCAAGGTGGGACTCCCAACTCAAGTGGGATTCCCACCCTTCCATGTGGGGGGATGGCCGGCCCCTTTGGTGGAGTCCACCTTGGACTCCCCCCTCTAGGGTTGGCCGACGATGGGTGGTGGAGTCCCTCCAGGACTCCTCCTTCCAAAGTGATTTCTTCCGGACTTTTCTAGAACCTTCCATAAATGCACCGGATCATTTTCAAACTTATAAAATGACTTCCTATATATGAATCTTATTCTCCGGACCATTCCGGAACTCCTAGTGATGTCCGGGATCCCATCCGAGACTTCGAACAAAACTTCGAACTCCATTCCATATTCAAGTTCTACTAATACGACATCAAACCTTAAGTGTGTCACCCTACGGTTCGCGAACTATGTAGACATGGTTGAGAACTCTCTCCGACCAATAACCAATAGCGGGATCTGGAGATCCATAATGGCTCCCACATATTCAACGATGACTTAGTGATCGAATGAACCAATCACATACGATACCAATTCCCTTTGTCACGCGATATTTTACTTGTCCGAGGTTTGATCATCGGTATCTCTCTATACCTTGTTCAACCTCGTCTCCTGACAAGTACTCTTTACTCGTACCGTGGTATGTGGTCTCTTATGAACTATTCATATGCTTGCAAGCTATTTAGACGACATTCCACCGAGAGGGCCCAGAGTATATCTATCCGTCATCGGGATGGACAAATCCCACTCGTTGATCCATATGCCTCAACTCATACTTTCCGGATACTTAATCCCACCTTTATAACCACCCATTTACGCGGTGGCGTTTGATGTAATCAAAGTACCTTTCCGGTATAAGTGATTTACATGATCTCATGGTCGAAAGGACTAGGTAACTATGTATCGAAAGCTTATAGCAAATAACTTAATGACGTGATCTTATGCTACGCTTAATTGGGTGTGTCCATTACATCATTCATATAATGATATAACCTTGTTATTAATAACATCCAATGTTCATGATTATGAAACTAATCATCTATTAATCAACAAGCTAGTTAAGAGGCTTACTAGGGACTCATTGTTGTTTACATAACACACATGTATCAATGTTTCGGTTAATACAATTATAGCATGGTATATAAACATTTATCATAAACATAAAGATATATAATGACCACTTTTATTATTGCCTCTTGGGCATATCTCCAACAAAACCCTCCTCCGCCGCTAGCACAGCCTCGGTGGCAATCCTGGGGCTAATTTCTTAGTTTTTATGGTCAAATTAGCGCGGCGGAGTAGGTTTAGTTAAGTATTTTGATTAGTATTGTAAATTATGTTCGAATGTATCTCGATCGGAGCAAGATTTTGTTTCATTTCGCATGGATCATCGCAACAAAATTTCCCGCGACTTTTGATTTCCGTTTTCAGTTTACGTTTTCGGTGTCTATTCTGCGCGGCGACTAAAAACATCGAAACTGAAAAATTCGGGAGACCGAACTCCTTCTTTTCAGTTCGACTTTATTCGGCTATAGATGCTCTTACCCATAAATCTCTAAACAAAAGAATCATGGATGATACCATGCTTCATATTTCATTAAAACCCACTTGACCAAAGATAGATGATAATGGTCTAAGAGTTTTTCAAACTATGAGAGACTTGATAACTACTAGATGAAAGCAAAACCAAACTAAAGATAACGACTAAAAACGATATGATGAACTAAAAAGCGTAAAAGACTTGATATAACTCCCCCAACCTTGAGTGTTGATGTGGATCTTCAGGTAATGGCCCTCATGATCTCGTCATCAGTAGCTCTTCTAATCTTTGACAAGGCTGCATATGCAACTTCTTGTTAACTTCAACTTGCTCTGCGCACTTGGCCTTGTACCAATTAACTTCATCTTCCAGCCTTTAATGGTCTCCATGCAAACTGTAGAGCTTGTTTGCATATTCTTGATGTACTTTATGTTCACCGCCTCTTCATAGTCCTGCAATAATTTAATATGGTGGCGAGAGCCAGAGGAGTGCTTCTATTCATCAGCAATTTGCTGATGAAGAAGATAAATCCATGCTTGAAGCTCTGAGTTAGTCAACCTCCAGAATTTGGATCCTTCAACTTCCTTCATCATTCTTGCTCCACCTTCCTATTGAGCCCTCCATGCTCCATCATGCCTAGTTTCTTCCTCCTGTTTCCGAGACTGACTCCTCGGTGCTGAACTCCACCAAGAGGTCCTTGTGGAAGCACATGGGGATCCTCCAATTGGGATGCTCCATCGCGAAGACATGACTCAAGGCGAAGGTGAGATCTGAAAACATGGATAGAAAACAATGTTTACTCGAAACAACTCGATGCGAGATTAGAT
This sequence comes from Lolium rigidum, assembly GCF_022539505.1. Classification (NCBI taxonomy): domain Eukaryota; kingdom Viridiplantae; phylum Streptophyta; class Magnoliopsida; order Poales; family Poaceae; genus Lolium; species Lolium rigidum. The sequence continues at coordinate 235,903,564 of NC_061512.1, read as the reverse complement.
CGGCACATAGGGGTATATATTGATGATTTTTTAGGTCAAAACAAAAAGTTGGAGATGAAACAAAAGCGAAACGGAAATCCGAGGGGCAAAAGACCTCGGGTGACGCGCCACCTGGTAGCATTGAGTGCGCGCAAGAGGCTTTTGCCTTTACCGTTGGAGTTCCAAGAAATGTATGGAAAACACCCGCACTCTTCTTTTCGTATAGATTTTTGGGTTTGAGTCCATCGTTGGTTTTTTTTTCTCTCTACTTGGACTCATCTTCCTCCATATGACTAGTGTATTTGGCCTTTTTCCTGGCATATCCTAACACTTTCATCGATGTTGGTTAATTATTTTAATGGTTACACGCGTGCACGTTGTTTTGGTATTGCAATTTAAATTAAAATTATGAAAAAATCTTTGTTGATATTTATAGATCTATAGTGATATCTATATGTTATTTTGAATCAGGTGCTTACAGATTTCGTTATATTGTTTCTTTTAGATTTTATTTTATATAATCGATGTTTTCAAGCTTTTTTTTGAAACATAAATATATATAAGCTAGCAAACCGCCTCATTAAAAATCTTTCAGTCCCCTTCGATACCCTGGTAAGAAAAAGAGTGCGTCTGAAACTTGCAGCTGATATCAAGATTCGATTACATCATTGCTCAAAAGAGCTACATCATTCAGAGCATCTACAGAAACATGACTAGGCGAATCACCATCCCACTGAATAACTCGATCTGATTCAAAACACAACTTTGCAAGATTATGAGCTTCCTTGTTTGCTTCTCTTGGACAATGTTGAACCTTGATCATCCCTAAACGTTGGCAAATTTGGAAACAATCTGCCAAGATAGGTGTATACGGTCCCCAAATTTCTGCCCCATTGCAAGCATCAACCAACTCTAAACAATCCGACTCAACAATAACCGGGGAGCAACCCAAATTTTTAATCAATTGCAAACCATGTCAAAGAGCTTCAGCTTCCACTACTCTGGCATCCATCAAATTAAGTTTTGGCCATGTCCTTCCTAATATCACCTCACCATGATCATTTCGAATGATAACAACCATAGCTCGCATGCCATTAGGATAGTACGAAACATCAATATTCGCTTCATAATTGTTCAGGGGAGGTTTAACCCAATGAACTTGTTTTGAAGTTGTGGGTTTAGCCGCTAAACCATAATTGAGTGTTAGTGCTTGAATTGAGAACGCCGTCCGAGCTGGTGGCGCCACTCTCTCCCCCTTCACAGCTTCTCTTCTTTGCCACCAAATGTACCATGATGCAACCAAGATAGTTTCCTGTAGCCTTAGTTGGCCAATAACCGGTGATTTCTTTAAAGGACTTCTTAATATCTCCTCTAGAACAACAGAGCCTGATTTGTCTAAACAAACAACATCATTAATCACTTCTTCAAGTCCTAAAACTTTCCATATTTCCTTAGCTCTATAACAGGTGAACATTAGATGGCGAATATCTTCAGAACCTTGCATACAAATGGGACATTGAGCCGATACCTTTATATGTGTGTTAGCGAGGACCCCAACACTAGTATTAAACCGTGCAAAGCCCTCCACCAAAAAGTTTTAATCTTCGCGGGTAAGTTAAGCTTCCATAGAATGTCCCAAACTGGGTTTTTTCATAGATGTTCTTTGTCCATCACCCCGGCCAATTTTAATCCGATACTGATGTTCCCACTCGGTGTAATAAGCAGATCTAACCGAAAACATGTGAGTCTTTGTTTTATGCTATGTAAC
>NC_061512.1:235826577-235901717 GCF_022539505.1 Lolium rigidum | reverse complement strand
AATCGATGTTTCCAAGCTAAAGGCACTGTTTTCTTCGAGACCGTGATATTTGCTGAAGAGATCTCTTTGCTGAAACAGAGTTTCAGCCACGTCACGTGGATTCCATATTATTCCAACTCGATTTGGCGATTTATGTATGGTTTTTACCTATATTTGAAAAGATTGCGAACATGTTCATACCCAAACTCGGATTTGGAGTCCCGTACCGTATCGGAACACCTTCCAAGTTTCCTCTTCTTCTCCCACCCGAGCAGCGCCCCCCAAATCCCACCTTGTGTTGTGCGGCGCCGCCCTCAAGCATCCCCGTGCCCTAGCCAGACCCGCCGCCGCGCCGCGCCGTAGCTTAGCTCCGCTGCCGACTCCCTCGTCTCAGCCCCCAGCAGCACGCGCCCGCCTCTCACGGGCTTCGCCGCCGCCGCCGCCGTCGCCGTTCCCGTCCTACCTCGTCGCGTCCCTGCTGCATCGACCCCGTCCGCAGCTTCAGGCGTTGGTTTCTGAAGGTACGAGCATAATCCAAAGATTACTTGTTAGAAATTTTCCTACTAGATCCGCCGCTGGTGGCCGTGTTAGCTACTGACTGGCCTCGACCTTAGGGTTCGATTGGATCCGCGTGCTGGCTCTCATGCCGGGGTTTCTTGTGTTTCAGGAGGGATGGGGAAGAAGGTGAAGGCCAAGTCAAAGAAAGCGCAGCAGCGGGACACGCTGGCTGACGCCGGATCCGGCGACGAGGTGGAGGCGTCCCAGGACGCGGCCAATTCGACGGAGGAAGTGGCCGTGGCCGACAGGGAGCATTGCGGCCACTGCAGCCGCGACGGTCCCTACTTGGACAAGCTCCTCCGGGAGATCATCACTTCCAAGCATCTCGTGTCGTGCGAGCATTGCCGGGACGAAGGCCCGCGCAAGAAAGGCGGGGGCAAGCAGCAGCAGAAGAAGAAAGGGGGTGGAGGCGGCCCGAAAGGCGCTGCTGCCAAAGCCAAGGCTGAGAAGAGCAATATGTGGGTCTGCCTGGACTGCGGCCGGCATTTCTGTGGCGGTGAGATGCCAGATACCACCATGCCGTATGGCCATGCCAGAAGGCACGCCAAGCAGGACCGGCATTGGTGGGCAGCGCGGTATGACCAGCCAACTATCGTCTACTGCGTGTTATGCCAAAACCAGGTGCCTATCGAGATGCCTACGGTGCAGACATTTGTTGCAGCACCAGCGGCAGTCCCTGACAAGAAGAATATTGGTGCCGTGGGTAGCAATGCGTTGGTTCTGGCAAATAACCATGGTACTGTGATTAAAGGGCTGCCAAATCTTGGAAATACCTGTTTCTTCAATTCAGTGCTGCAGAGCCTCCTAGCGCTTGATATGTTTCGCACCAAGATGTTAGGACCAGATGTTGCAGCAGGCGCCATTACTATGTCGCTGAAGAAGCTGTTTGTAGAAACGAGTGCTTCAAATGATGCGGGAGGTGCACTGAGCCCAAAGAGCCTCTTCTCAAGTATCAGCTCAAAATACCCTCAGTTCAAAGGCTACCAGATGCAGGACAGCCACGAGTTACTCCGCTGTTTTCTCGATGGTTTAGGCACGGAGGAAACTGAAGCGCGCAAGCTAGCGGAGGATGCTTCCAGTGCAGGGGTTCCTACCATTGTTGAGTCCATCTTTGGGGGTCAGCTGTCTAGTACTGTGTCCAGCACAGAGTGCACACACGGATCTGTTAAACATGACCAATTCCTTGATCTCTCCCTACCAGTTCCATCAAGGAAGACTCCACCCAAGAGAGTTTCATCACCACTAGCCAAGAAGACCAACCAATCCATACGAGACAGGAACAAAAATCGCAGATACGCGAAGCCTATTACTCGAGTATTTCCAACAATAGTGGAGAGTAACAAAGAAAAAGTCCAAACAGTTGCTGAATGCACTGATTCCCAGATTCCAGTTTCGGAATTGGGACAGGTTGTCAGCGAGAAAGAGCCGGATCCCTCTGCCTGCACTGAATCATGTGCTTCTGTTCCCAACCATGAACTGAAGACCGCTTCACCTGTGGAGGATGCCATATCCTGGTTGGATTATCTTGCTGATGGAGATGAAACATACTCTGAGATTCTTGATTCTGCATGCTCTACTGAAGCAGGAGAGATCTGGGAAAGCACAGATGCCATACATGGTTCACTTCACAGTCGAGATGATGCCTTGCCCAAAGAGCAGGCCTTGAGTTCTGAGCACTCAGGTGAGGACATTGTTGACAATGCAGCTTGTTTGCAGCCTGTTATCTTGCTTCCTTACAAAGAAGTTGGTACCATTGCTGAAGGAATGGAAGGAACTGCAGAAAGCTCACAAAATCCAAACTTTATTGGTCCCCTTCCAGCCGTTTCGCCAGTAGATGGAGACGAAGATGACTGTTTTGGTCTTGGTGATATGTTTGGTGAGCCTGAAGTAACTTCTGATGCTAACAAAGAAACTGGTACAACTGGAGATATTGATGTGATGGCTTGGAGTAGCAATAGTGCTGATGATGAAGTGGATGATAGTAATGCTCCCATATCAGTCGAGGGCTGCTTGGCTTTGTATACTGAACCGGAGCTGCTATCTGAATCATGGCATTGTGAGCACTGTTCAATAGCTATTGTAGACCCAAACACCAATGAATTAAAAGAGAATGAGGAGACGGCAGCTAGTGACAGAGAGGAAAGTGAGGAGATGATGGCAAATGGCGATGAAAAACAAGATGATGATAAATTCACTGTGAGCTGCAGGAAAAAGGAGGACATCGATGAGATTACGGCAACTGATGGTTGCTCTAACAATGTAAATGCTGACATGTGCTGTAACGAAGGGGTGTGTACAAATCCTCCTTTGATCGATGCTGAGAACACAGCTGATGGTAATTCTCCAAACATGGAAAATACTACTTCGCTGGAAAAAGGTGAAGTGTTTACCATTAACACTACCGAGCAGCCAGACAGTAAAACAAACCACCAGGAGTGTAGGGATTTGAGCAGCTCAGAAGTGGAATCTACATCTACCAGTGAGCAACCGCATGACTCTGCCCAGCATAACGATGGGCATAACGTGGATGTAGCTGCTGAAGAAACAAGTGTGCCTGTGAGTTGTGTTGATAATGACTCTGCCTCTTGCAGTACTACTAGCTACAAAAAGGCTGAATCTGGTGCTAATGCTGAAGAAGGTGTGACTAGTAGCCTTCCATCAGAGACGCAAAGCATCTTACCCAGCGACGAAGATAATGAAGATGGCTTCACGAGGAATATTGGAAGGAGGAAGAAAATGAAGATGCTTGGCAAGGCAAACAAAGGAAAAGATAACCAAAATAAACAGAAAGAGGATAAAACAAAGGGAATAAAGATGGTTGGCAAGGCAAACAAAGGAAAAGATAACCAAAATAAACAGAAAGAGGATAAAACAAAGGTTTTCAGAGCTGCAATGAGGAGAATTCTTATCAGCAAGGCACCACCTGTATTGACAATTACTTTGAACAGATTCAGCCACGACTCTCATGGTCGGTTCAGGAAACTGAAAGGGCATGTGTGCTTTAAGGAGACACTGGATATACGGCCGTTCATGGACCCAAGGTACTATTTTTTCTTACTCAGTTGAAGCTACCAAATGTGTTTTAATCAACCCAATAGTTTTCTGCTTACCTGCAGCTGTAGTTCCTAGCAAGCCATAAGGAGACACCGCTGACTGTCTATAGTTCACTAAATTAGTAGTTGCCCATGTAGCAATTCGCCACAATGACATGAGAAGATAAAAATAACACTATTTGTTTCTCCCACTTATTGCTTTGGTGGATATTTGATCTTTCTTTATCAATGATAGAATGGTTTTTTTAATCATAGATTTTTTTTGGAAGGTGCCAATAAACTAGAAACTGAAATGATAAATATTATATACATGATGTTGATTCATGGGTTCTCAATTTTTAGAATTTTCTCTGTAGACATGTTTCTGCAAACTGTTTCCAATCTTATTCCCTGGTTCAAGTCTGCCACGTCCTTATCCTGAAAGGAAGCGGATTGTGCGGAAACTTTTTCTTAATCAATGTAAATCTTGAGAATAAGGTTAATCCAGTAGCATAGGTTTGCTATTCCAACTCAATGAGTGCTACATACATGATTTAGGCTATGATAGCCAAAACTTACCCTGCCAATTTATTGATCATGCTGAAACTTCGGTCTTTGTTTGGGTTGCCAAATATTTGGCATGCCAATGCCTCTTTGGCCAATCTAGTTCAATTTTCTTGCCAATGTTGGCCAATTCAGGGGCAACCAAAAGTTCAACCAATTTCTTTTTGTCATGGGCTAGAACCAAACATACCCTTAGATTTGAAGGCATATACAATAAGCTGTGTTGACTGCTCACAACTTGTACATATCTTTTGATATATATATAAAATTTACACCTAGGGGCTTCCCCTACGGTTAAGTGTTAAAAAATCTGCTCACAACTCACCAGTTTGTGTTTACACTGGGTTTATGTTGTATTGTTTTCTTGTTCTAAATTTATAAGAGTTCCACAGTTCAGAGTACATCTAACATACGCAGTTTGATTTTTATTGACACACTTGTACAAGTTTTGGTGCCTAGATCTGTTGTTCTAAGGTTCAATACCCAAGTGAAGTACTCACGCAAGTTTAGGGGGCCTTGTGCACTTTCCATATCTTTGATTTATGGGTTGAAAGAGTCATTTACAGCATTTAAATTGGCTTGGATTTTGCAAATAACTGGTTTCCTTGATGTGCAGATCTAAGGAGAATGACAGCACCACTTATAGGCTAGTTGCTGTTGTCGAGCACATGGGAACCATGACAGGTGGACATTATGTCGCATATGTAAGATCTGGCAAGATAGGGGGTCGGCAGCAGCAGAGCCGCGCCTCGAAGTCTTGGTTTTATGCAAGCGACTCACAAGTCAGAGAAACCTCTCTGCAGGAAGTTCTTAACTGTGAGGCTTACATTCTTTTTTACGAAAGGGTGGCGGAGCAAGATAACATATCCGGTGGTCTACTCATGAACCAGTGAGTAGCCAGGGCAAGATCAATGTCAAGCAAGAGGTGGTGAGCACATTATTTTTTGGTGGGTAGTCAGAGTCGGCCTGGGTATGAACCAATCTGTTCATACTGCCTACAGTAATTTTTAGGGAGCATAGTTGGAGGGGTGAAAAATTTTCAGAATCGGCGAACAGTTCATACATATGTGTCTCGGCAAGGTCTTGTTGAGCGTTGTTGGTTGTATCGCTTTACAAGTCGAAACCATAGACAGCTTGGTGCACTTTTTTTTGGGTATGTTTAGGACGCCCCTAAATTTTGAGTGATGGGGGCGTATACTGTAACATGTAGCTCCATCTTAAAGTAGAAATGACATACTTGCTTTACATTATTACATAGTTGTCGTTACCCTCCATCTTAAAGAACACTTCACTGAGAGGTGTTTCTCCTTCCAGATTTTTTTTTTTCATTTCTGATTTCTTAGCTGGGTGTTCGCGGGCTTGCCCTTGGCCTAGTGGCCAAACGGTGGCTCAGGCATTTCAGTGAAAGTTGCCCACATCAAAGTGCACTTCAGGCTACAAACCGGCTGGTGGGTTGTACCTGACTTGGACGCCACTTTCTGATCGATATACTGTGGGACAACTCAAAACAAGACCATGCACTGTGATGTTTCCCTAGAGTATATCCAGCCGTACGATTTACGGTGAAAAAAACAGTGCAAGAAAATGCGAGAGAGCTCAGTGAAATGGGAGTACCAGGTCTGAGGTGCAAACATAAAGTTTTGATGATTTGATCTACATATTGTTGCTGATGAAAGTGGACTTATTTGCCTACACGATCAAGCTGGGAGCTCGGGAGCAAGACAGAGGAAGGAAGGATTTCAGCGATCGCCCAGGCTTATCGGCCTGAAGTGTCCTGGACCTCAGCGACATCCAATATCTTCCGGAGCATGGCCACCGACGGCCCTTGTGTATTCTACTACTGCTACGACATGTCCAGGTTAATTTTAGATAAACCGACGTCTCGGGCGAAACGTATGCCAGTGAATCTTTCTTTAGCACCAATGAGTACTGTTCGCATATGGCTCTCATTACCTTTTTTAGTGGATCACAATTACATTACTATCTGTAGCCATTAGGTTCTGGCACAAAAGCTCAGAGATCCACCAGACAGAAGATGAGAAGAACATCCTCAAATAGGAAACGAATAATACGACAGTTTGACACAACGGGGTTAACATTGAACAGATGGCACAAAGCATAAGCTATCTAAGAGGACCAAGGCTATATAACTGTACATTCCATAATCACGATAGGCTTGACACCTAAACATCAACACCACGGCATCGGTTGCAAGGCTCCACAACATTTAACTTAGCCATGGAGGGAACTTTTCCCTTGATGTAAGTTTGGATAGCCTCGAGCGCTTTGGGGTCTTCCACAAGAGTAGCCTTGCGTGGATAGCATGAGCCAACTTCGTCGCCGGAACATGCAGTCCCGCCACAAGTGTCAAGTGTAATGCACTCAAGCGACGGTGTATTCTCAAGGATATGACATGTGAGCATAACCAAGCTCTTTCTGAAGCAGAACCCAGTGATCCTCACACGCCTAAGATTGCCATAGCGGTGTTCTGGAATCCCCTCCAACTGTGAGAGGTCTTCGACATTCATGTCATGCTCATGTAGTATCATTCGTACCTGTAGATGAAAATCCAACATGCTTGAATCTACAGCTCTAAATTATATAGTCACTAAAAAATATCATAGCAGGGGGAACAGTTACTTACATCTAGGTCGAAAGTCTCCAAGCAAGGAGACGCGTCAAGAAAAGAAACAAGCGAGAAAAGATCATAGTGTGCAGGAAAGGCGCATTCAATTACAGTAATAACTAAATATTTGAGGTGTAGGAATTTGCTTGGTAACATTGGCGTGCTAGATTCCTGCATAAAAATGTCTGAGATTAGTCCCCCCTACTTGCTATATAATAACTACAGCTATATGCATATCGCTTGTCCGTAGGCACCTCAAGTGTTATACTAGTATATACCTCGTCAATCGAACATATGGTAAGAGTTTGAAGATTTGGCGTACTGGACGGGAGCATGGTACGAGCATCACGAAGAACACAAGGATGGCATATGTCTATTTCCTTCACTTGCAATGATTCTCCAAGTAATAGGTCTACGTTTCTATCCTTAAAGTCAAAAGTAAAACTGGATATATTTGGAGCTTTGCTTTCTATCACTTGCAGCACATAACAATCGGACACTGTCAGGTGGCTCAGGTGCTTCAACAGGCAAGGTATCTTGATGAAGATTATCTCAACGCAACAGCTGAGGTTCAATATCTCCAGAGAAATAGAATTGGAAAGAAGGAACCCCAACTCATCCCCAGTAATATGCACAAAACATAGAGACAGACTTGTCAGGCTTCTCATGCAACCCAAGTCTACAGTGGGGCGGAAGGCACAACCTAAGAAGTTGAGTGCACGAATAGAGTTCCCACTCCCATTAGATAAAAGTGACCATGGGAAGTTGTAGTTTTCCTTGTCTAATGTCTGCTTCCTCTTTGGATACAGTGTAAGGGTGAGTTCTTCTATCCCTGGGGTAAGAGCAATCTGGAGCCAACTATCAAGACAGTGGCTGGTTTTGAGATTATAAGGACCATAGAATTCAAGGTTTAGTATCTTCACACCAATGCCTGAGTGATTCTTCAGAATATGGCCAATTTTGTTGTTGTAGTCTCTTGTTATTTTACCCTGTCCACGAGATTCTGTGCTTAATCCCATTATTGTCTTACTAAAGGTGAGGTTGGGATGGCACCTCCAAGAGCGTAGAAAGACGTGAGACACACGAGCAGCACGCGCAACATCCTTTAGTGGCAGAAAAGAACATATATGATGCCAGATATCCTGCATGGAAAAGTATAAAGGTTCAAGATTTGAATCGCAGAGGCGAAAAAGTTATGAGTAATATCGACTATGCGTCAAATACAGCATTGAACAGAGCACAGATATGCATGTCAGGACAAGCCTAAGCGTTTCCATGTAGGAAAAAAAAAGTACTTTTTTGGATTCAGACATGGCTGGGACACAGTAGGAACACGCCTTATGGCATGACAAAGTATCCTAAATTCTGGCAGCTTCAAAGTGAAGTAGTCTAGAAAAGACCTAGGATAGTAGAATTTGTTGCTGCATTTCAGTGATGCTTAGATGGTTATCCTAAATTTGAGTTTGTTAAATAACTCATGTTTAGCATTGTGTACTTGCTCCTAATGTTGAACATTGAACCTGTTTTGATGTGGAATTCTGGTAAATTGGCAATATCGAAGAATTGTATGTCCTTCTTGCTTCAGTTCAGTGTAAACATATAGATAGAAAATGTAATATATGTTGTATACATGTATATACCTACACTACATCAATTATGTTATATTTAATAGCTAGCTTCGGGGATTGGGTGGCTCAATGGCAGAATACATGGTTGTGCTACCAAGCAACCGACGTTTAAATCAGATCTTCCTTGGGGCCAGGGGTGCTAGTACCTGGGCGAGGCTAAGGACATGTTACAAAGGGTTCGAAGGGGGATCTCGATCATAATAATCAGAGAACAAATAAAGCACACGATACTGCTGGTGACGGGAAAACAACGCTATAAATTCGATTACTTATAAAGATATGGATGAATCCAATACTAGAAACAATGTTTTCTGGTGCAGAATTAAGACTAAGACACTGAAACGAAACCAGGGACAGTAGGAGATTGCAGTATAATCATTCGGTTATCAGCATTATTATAAAACATACCTCCGGAATTGGTGAGCCAGTTTGAGAAGCGTCGTCTTGATAGCAGGGTGAGACCTTCCTTTCAGCTAATGATCGAACCGACACATCTGCAACATGCCATGGTTATGACAAGTTGAGACGCCACCGAATGAACAAAACAGGATAGCACATCAGCACACATACAGATACAAGTATGGCATTATAAAGAAACTTGTTTCAGATCTAAGAAGAAAATAACTTCAATTGACCCTAGATGTTCTTGCAAAATATTGCAGTCTTTCCCAAGTCTCAACGATCTTGCACAATCCAATAAAACAGCAATGATATTACTAACAAAAAACAGAGAGGCGAAGAGGCGGTGGTTTTACGGGGCACCTGGGATGGGCATCATAGGACGATGATGCTAAATATCCTCTCGATCAAGCTCTGCCGCTGGCGCCTCTCCCTATGACTCCCTCTCTGCTTCGATTTGAATTTTTCACCAACGAGACGAGGAGGCCCCGGAAGGAAATCACGCGTCTCACGGCTGACCCGACGCCGCCGGGAGGAAGGAAACCGGATTTTTTTTGTTTTTGGAGCAAAACGAAACCAGAGCCAAAGCGAAACCCTGAGAAACTCTCGAGTCCACTCGGAGCATCGATACCGCAAGAGGGCCGGCCTGAATCAATTTGGGTTTGGCCTAAAAACTGGTCTAAACAGATACCGCAACGGAGCTTGCCCCGTTTTTTTTCTTGGGTCGTCCCAGTCCACGACCGCTGCCTGCCGATCTACGGGCGATGCTAAGGGCATGCGCAATGCACTGCCCTAGAGGTACTGCTTCACACCTTTAGCTAGGTTCGGGTGATCCAAAATAGGTTTGGATAAGGAGGCAGCCTCCTCTTCAGGAAGTGGGATCTTAAGACTTAAAAACATGCTTTTTGGAAAGAGAAAAAGATACATAGTGTCATATTTGTGGGGTCTCTTATCTTTTTTTTTTTTCTGATTAAAGTTGTAGCTTTCATTAGAGAGATAAAATTCAACATGTTGATTCTGATAACTTTTTTACATGAAAAAGCTAGTAGTGTATGCCACCATTGCTCATACTCTAAGGGCACGTTTTCGTAGCCTGCATCCTTTTTTGCATGAGTGAGGAGAAAAATGGGTTGTTTCGTTGTCTGGCTGTCGCGTTGCATGGTACGGGTCTTAAAACATCTTTGGAACATGCTCAGAGTAACGTCCAGTTTACCTCTTTTTGTCTTAACTGATGTAAAATTTGGCTTCGTGATGCAAAAGCTGAGAACGTGCAGAGAAAGTGTGTTCAGGAGCCTTTTTAATGTCTCTCTTTAATCCACTCTATGGCTCTACGGGAAGAGCTCCTCGACGACGGCCACACCACGGAGGAGCTCCGTCATGGACATGGTCTCGGCCATGAAGGAGCTCCGCCACGGCCCCCTCGCCCCTGCATGCCTCGCCGCACCGTGCCCTCGCCCGCCACGAGCCTTGCCGGCCTCGCCACCCCGAGTCCGGCCTCAACGCGCCGCACCTGGCCGCGCCCCGCGCCGCCCCGCCCCTGGCTACGTGCAAAGCTTTCGCAAAAACCCGAAAGTACCAACCCTAAATCTGGACCCTTGTCATAGACCAACACATCCTTCACCACAAGCATTAAGAAGAAATCACCAGCATCAACCGATACTAGAGGAGATACCGTGTAGAAGTAGCAGACCAACACTGTTTATGGACTGCAACGATGAGGAGATCGTAGGGCGATTCAAAAGCTACTACGAGGAAGTCTTACACTAAGCGAAGGAAGCGAGGAGAGAAGATGAAACGGGGAGACATAATCCAACAAAGAAGGGGTTTCGAGGTGACCCCTTCAACAAGGGGAACGACACTCGGAGGTGTTGTCGTCGCCACCAATAGTCGCTTCCATTGCACGGTTTTCACCGAGGCTCGGCTAGATGGCACCCAACGTGGCTAGATCTAGTTCCCCCCCGACGCTCGGAGCATTCGCAACGCCAACTTCCAGAGAGGTGGGTACGCTATCGATGTCAGTTCTCCCGGCCGCCCGCCAGATCCACTAGAGGATGAGCACCCAACCGTGAGTGGACTCCAGGGGCGGCTCGATGTGCCTCTAAGGTCCTGCGAGCAGGGCCGGCTCTATCTTTGGAGTGGCCCTTGGGCGAGATAGCGAAAGAGGCCCCTACGACTAATAAGGTACAAATATAAATATACGTATAGATATATATGTATCTATTTTTACTTGTAAATTATTAAAAATTAACATTCAACGATGTACTCATAGTCCTGCACTCCAAATAATTGTTAACCACTAAGCAATGTCATATAACTATAGGAAGACAAAAGGAGTAGCAATTACCTATTTAAAGTACATCTTTGTGATTCAATAAGTTTATTCGCTTTTTTCATTCTTTTTTGTGGCACTGAATTTATGTTTCCGTTTCGGTATTGTGACACCTAATATCATGAAGAAATTAAATACAGCTCTCACAATGTTTACTTGTACGGCAAGAAGTCATGATCATACACAATTCCTTTCCGGTAAGAAAAAACTGGAGCAGCTACAAAGTAGCAGAATTAGTGAATTACCTAAGCAATCAAGCAGTCGATTGAAAAGAAGGCGGCGATGGCGATCTGCGGCAGTGTAGCTGCTGCCTGCAGCCCTGCAGGGCGCTGGCGAACTGGCCAGTCCTGGGCGAGGCAGAGCGGAGCGAGCAGGCCTAGGAGCGAGACACGACCGACGGATCGAGAGGTGTGATACGTCGAGGCGATCAGTTCAGGATGGAATAGCAATAGGCGAGGCAGAGGTCGAGCGACTGAGCGAGAGGTGATCGATTCGGTAGCTTATTTCAGTGTCATTCCGTCCGTTCCACTCCTTGATTCTTTTCTTTCCGGCCCGTTCCCACCTGGGCCTTTCCCCTTTGACCCTTTTCCACATTTTTTCCAGCAGAAAAGGTATAGAGAGATGTGATGATGGGCCCCCACCAGGTGGTGGCCCATGGGCGGTGGCCATGGTCGCCTAGGGCCAGAGCCGGGCCTGCCTGCGAGCTGGCAAACGGGGTAGAGGACACGAAGGAGAAGAGCCTGCATGCTCGAGGAGGAGGTAGGAGTAGGCCAAGATCCTCCAGGGCTTGCGAGCCCACCCACACACGCAACACCACACACACACACACGCACGCACGCACACACCCACACACACGCACACACGCACGCACATAATCAGCCACACGATCAGAGCCAGTGGCGTCCTCCGGTGGTAGGCGGGGAGGAGGAGACGAGAGACTAAGAGCTTGAGAGGCTACGGTAGCGTTGCCCTAGAGGAGCGGCACGGGAGGCAGGGAGAAGGGTGGTAGATAAATTAATTGAGTAGTCATGGTTAACTTAAATGATAACTAGTGGGGCAACTTACCCATACTATCATGTTTATCTTAAATTGAACAAGCAACTCAGTGGGTAACTTACCCATTCTCACGTGAGCAACTTAATTGAGTGAGCATTAGATGCTAACATGTGGGTAACTTAGTCGTTTTTAGTCTCTTTTCTATTGCATACTTATTGGTATCACATAGTCAGTATTTTCATGTCATCTTGTTGTTTCTAAATTGTTCTTTTGCCGATAACATACATTAACTTTCATGCCATCTTATTGTTTATAACTTCGACCATACGTGTGACCCCCCGTGTGGATCAAGTATTCACAAGCCCACAATTCTTAGTTTGGATTACTTGACTTAATTAGGTGAGAAAAATAGACATCCGCAAAGCCGATTTAGCCAGTTGAAGGCACTATTACCGAACAAGTCTCGATCTAAAGATCGTAAGGTCAGTCGGACCGTTGATCTCACAATACCACCAAGACTACAATCTCTACTACTTAAAAAGACTAAACATAATCCCTATTCTCCCCACTTTCGTCCGTTCAGCATTTTGGTCGTCCGTCCGTCCATCAAAACAGGGAAAGTCAACCTGATTTTAAGTAGTATATCGCTCCCGTCTCACGTTGCATGCAATTCAGAAATCAAACAGCCCAATCAGCCGAAACATATAAGGAATCAGCCAGCATGTATCAGGAAAAGTATAATGCTGGAACGGACTATAAGGGAAAGCAATCAATCAGCCCAATTAATATTGCAACGGAGGAAAGTGGGGAGAATAGGGATTAAGGAATCAGCTGGGACGTATAAGGAATCAGCGCCTCATAGGAAAGAAGCATTTCGCTGCCATGGACGCGGACGCGCTGGAGTACAGCGGACGGCTTCATGTGGACGACGCAAACGACTCGCAAGGATGGCCTCTCGGGGATGCGGTCTTGTCGCAAAGTTGTTGCCTCATGTTGCCTTGACGTGCTCCGGTAGTGTTGAGCGGTTGCGAAGGAGCTCTCCATGCCTCTATCGATCTGATATTTTTTGCTTCCAGGATTTGGAAATTTGCGATGCTAATTTTGATTTTGACAGGATCAATGTTGAGTTGGTGGCCATCACCATATTCCCCACCGCTAGAAGCCTTCACCCTTACCACCACGCGATAGAGCGAACACCGGCCGCTAGCCCGGGGGCCAGAGCGATGGCTGCAGGGGCTAGATCGATGGATGGCCAGATCTTCACCCAGCGTCCTTCCTCTCCGCCGCGCAGGTGCTGCCGGCGCGCACAGCGGCCATGATGCCGAAGGCTGCGACCTGGTCGAAGATGAGTAAAGGTTGGCAACTTCGTCAGATTGTGCGTTCATGATTTCTGCGTGTTCTTTTCCTGGATCTAATGATATAGCATCTGGGTTTCCTCCTATAACATGCCTTGGTATATTTGTTTTGTTGTTACACAAACTGAAGCACAATCAGATGTTTGACAGAGCTTTCCCAGTAGGCAAAATTACCTGAACATTGTCCTCTTATATATGCAATGCAGCAATACTATTTCTTAAGACTGATTCTGAATAAGTGATTGGCAACACACGCGCTGCTTGTTCAAGTGCATCCTTCATTCAATTAATTGAAATTTGCCATGCTATTCTACTCTGCATCTTTAGTTTAAGAGTTCTGTAATGGTACAACTTTCTGCTCTCATACTTGATATTGACAGTCTACATGCCCTGATTGGTAAAGGCTTATCATGCAATCGCTCCTGATGCTTAATCAATTTTAGCAGTAAGTTATATTGACTTTGAATAATAATAAATGGACAGTCTTTGGATTGTGTGAAGAGATTCAAGCACAACATTTAGTGATGTCAAGAAGTTTGATAAAGCTAAAGTTGAACGTGAAGAAATATAGCTCACTCCTACGAGATCCCAAGGTGAGCTTCAAACTCTATATGGAGGTACCTACACTGTGTAGTTGTTACTTAGCTACGTGGTATGGTTACAGACTAAGTGTCATGTCTCATTAGTGTCGCTTTGGGATGATTTTGTGTACTTACTGCGATTACAGACTGAATATTTTGTCTCATTAGTTGTTACTTAGCTTCGTGGAATGATTATAGAGTAAACCATGTAGAAGCTTCTCTGAAATTATATGTACATAAATTAACAAATTTTATTAATATAAAAATCAAATTTGTACATTCTTCTGGGTGTATGTACTCTCTTTAATACCAGATTTTTTTGCAGAGCTAAAAGCAGCCAAAATAAATTTATTTTTTACATTATCATGGAATATGTCTTGTTTTTAGTTTTTATGTACATTATACAGCTTAATGAACTTGATTCCCTCTTTCACTCTAATTAAGTAGCATGTATGGTCAGTTAGCTTGAGTTACAATGTTCGATAATAGTTTAAATAAATACGAGGAACCATTTTAACCTACTATGTTTGGCTAGCTGAGGCAAGAAGCCTTACATGGAAAGGACTCCCGCCAATCTCTTAACACTGATAGTTCATCCATCTGTTGAGCGAGAAGAGTCGTGGGAAGTCATTGATTGAAGATTTGATGGAAGAAAGTTGTATGTGGTATGCGAAAATCGTTCCAAAGGTTAGTTGCAAGCCTAGCACTTAAATTTTATGCTATTCTGGTATGCTTTGCTTTTTGAATATTGCGTGAATGCCTACCGTCAGATTTTAGTTATGGTAATGAAAAATAATGTCTCTAGGTGTATGGTTGGTAGACTTTCCTTTGATGTTATGTTCAGAATTTTACTGCTATTTCCATGTCACTTATTTAGAATAGCATTCGTGTCCGGAGTTTTGGTTGTTTATTTGTTTCCTCTAAAGCCGTAGAGTTCCGATTTAGAATAGATGATTTTGCATCCCCTGTATTTATCACTTCGCAAACCGGTTAATATTTTAGAATCGGGAACATAATAACAGCCAGATACTTGAGGTCCGAAGTTGAGGCGGAGATCCAGTACTTCTATCAACACCGGCACCTCAAGCCACCCCCGGCCTTCAGTTTAGGTCTCCTAGAATATGTATCGGTTCTTTCTTCTATCATGTTTTTTACCCATTTCCCACCCTAATGAGCAGTACATGCTGGCATGAAATATGGATTTGGGGCCCATGATTTCTCTTCCAGTGGTGTATTTGAGGTGGAATCAAAATGTTGCCCTGGCTTTGTCTATAGAAAGACGGTGTGGCTAGGCACAACTGACATGTCTCGGGAAGAGTTCCGCTCGTTCATTGAAAAACTAGCGAGGAAGTATCATGAAAACACATACCATTTGATTTCGAAGAACTGCAATCATTTCACGAGATGATGTACGTAAGAACTCGATCGGAAAACTCATCACTGGCTGGATGAATCGGCTGGCCCGAGTAGGTTGGTATCACTATCATTATTACTTTTACATCCTGGATTGGTGAAAATCATAGCTAAGTGGCTAACGAGTTGCGGTTTCTCTCTCAAAACTCTAGGTTCGGTTTTTTGACCGTCTGCCGCGGAAAGTGTTAAGGTTTCTCATGTTGGACGTGTCCCAACTCTTCGTCCAATTATTGGTCTGTATCTCCTTAATTTTAGTCTTCCGTTTCCTTTCAAATGACACATCTATAGTTTCTTTCTGTTTTTGTCTCTTGTGAAATATCACGAGGCTACGAATGGAATGTTGTTGTATGGTTTGCTTTCCCTTTTAATAAATAGGCACCGCCATTTTAGTTCATTCTGATGTGGTCCTTTTCCTTATCGTTCCTGAGGTTGAGGTTAGTAATTTTAATCTACATGGTACTTAAAATTCAACGCCACTTTATTCCTTTATCCTTCTTTCGGTCCGAACAATTAATGCCGTTAACCTTAGAATGTTGTAAGCACGGGTAACTTGCACATTAAACTATTTGCGATAGAGTAATTAATTGTGTCACATAAGAAGCAGATCATGCTATCATTCAAAACATCATCTTGAATAACGCTCATAACAAATTCATTATTATATCTTAGTTGAATTATCTTATGAGAAGGCCTTACAACACATGGAACATTTAAAATCTTCCAAGTTTTTGGTAGCTATAGGTGAATCGGTGAAGTTCCCTTGAAACGAGAATAGTTTTTGGTGTTTCATGCTGAATGAGCAAAGCAAAGATATCATAGTACTTCTCTTCATACCAATCATCTATTCACGGCACGCAATAGTCCGCATGGGGCTGCCCGGAATGGTGGCTGTAGATTATTTGAGAACTTGGGTGATATTTTCTTGTCATATCCGACGTTTTGGTTTTGTAGCGAGTGCATATGTTTTTCCAGATTTGACTCCAATTATGAGACATTTTTTCAGAGAATTTTTCAAGGTTTATCGATTAGTTGTGAAAAAACAAATGTAATCAGGTGCATTTCAAATGCTCTGAATATTTGTGTGTGTGTGCTTGGTCAAAGATTATTTGAGAACAGGGGTGACCTTTTCTTGTCGGATCTGACGTTTTGGTTTTGTAGCAGTGCATATGTTTGACCAGATTTGATTGCAATTACGAGACATTTTTTCGGTGAATTTTTCATGGTTTATTGCTAAGTCGTGAAAAACAAATGTAATCAGGTGCATTTCAAATTCGTTTGTGAAGTTTTTTCTTAAAAGAACATGGTTGATTGCTGTAATGAGTCATGATCGCTAGCATGATGCTTACATGATAAGAAGAACCTTCCATTTGGATAGCACATATTCTGCTCAGGAGAAACCCATTGCTTTCATTGGCAGATTGGGATATATTCTGCTGTGGATCTTCAGATTGGGATATAAATTTCTGTATTGATCATTGGCATTGGCATCATTGGGACAATATCTGTTGTACTTTTTAGCTTTTGGATGCATCATATTCCATCTAACTTCACCAAGAATTGGCATGCACATTTTCTTTCTACTACCTCTATCCATAAATAGATGCTTTAGATTTATCAAATATCGGATGTATATAGACACTATTTAGTGTATAGATACATCTAAATTTAGACAAATATAAGACATATATTTATGGACGGAGAGAGTATTATATTTCGAGTAAGTGTAATTGTCATTTGAAAAGGATTTAGTAAGACTGAATAAGACAGCTCTAATTGTCATGAACTTCTTTCTTAGCATCTTATCATTGTCAAAAAAAATCATACTTTTTTTATAACAATGGTATATTTGTATTTGCAGTTCTATTATTGATCATTTGGTTTTTATTATCTTTAATAGGGAGCTAGAGGGTCTTGTTAGAAAGGAGGGATTTTTTTTAGAAACAAGAAAAATGGAGCTAGAGGGAGCATAGTTGCTTCTGAAGTGGAAACAACACACGATAGTCTGACACAACATCATGGTCGAAAACGGCAACATTTTATACAATGCTTAAATTCATCTATGCCGAGTTTATCAAAGCATGGTTAAAATCATCATTTTGTAACAATCAATAGGTATTTAGTTAATCTTTATACAGGTTTTAGTTACTAATTTAAACATTCATATAGAATTCTATCGTTTACACAACTTTCTGTCAGAAAAAAAGATAAGACGATGGGAGGGAAATGCAGGAGCTACTTTCTTTTTATGCTACGCTGCAAATAGTTACGATTTCTAGAAGGCAAATGAGCTTGCACAACGTAGGGGTGATGTATAAAAAAGCGAGTACATTGTCAGTGAAGGTCTCTTTGCTGAAGGTAAGGACGTTGAGGCCGAATCGTGTGGCCAAAATTGGAGTTCCCCGACGGCCACAACCAAGATGTGGATAGAGAGGCGGGAGAAACCACGAACAACCAGATCCATGGTCTCAGACGGAGGACGGCCACGGCGATGACAGTGTGGTGATGGTGTCTGGTGATGCACCTACTAGGTGTTGTCTCTGAAGGCCACCGAACACGGAACTGCGGTGGTCCTCGCCCCGGTGATGGAGAGGCATGTGAGGGAACGGTCTCTGCTCTGTCTTCTCGAGAGAGTGGTGGAGCACAATAAAGTGGCTGAGCTCGAGAGAGAGCGAGGATACGGTCAACTTTACATCGTTCACATTCTTTTTCTGCAAAGGGTTTCTAGAAAAAAGTGATATGAGTTCCTTTTTTTCAAAGAGTGAGGAGTCCCTTTTGTATGTTTTACACAGAAAAGTGTTGTTTGGACTAATCAGAAAAGAAGTATTCCGTCAGATATACCTATGTTTGCAGCACTCATGTTTTTTGAGATAATAATACATCCGAAAGAAGAGCTTATTGAGTTGACAGTTATGACGGCTCAAAACACATGTGTGAGACTTACTGTGGAAGAGTAACAAGAATATCTAGATCTTGAAACGACGCAGATGCACAATAATGTTATCTTATTATTGTGTTCAGTATTATCATGCTATAGTACATTATGATATCCTTGATTTATTTTAATTTTTTATAATAAATTGTAAATTATGTATGGTGCATTGAGAAATAAAATTTATGGACCCGTGGCAACGCACGGGCATTTGTACTAGTAGTAAAGAAAGGTAACTTATCAAGATCATAATTGCCGGTCATTACAATAACCTCCAACTGTACATGTATCTATGTATAGACCGCTCTAATACCACTGTTGGAGAACACGTATAGAAAACAAAAAATTCCTATGTATTAAAGCAAGATCATGCGTGAGAGGGAAGGTAACACATCATAACATCGTATCTCGAACTAACGGAAGTTGTCAATGACGAGGTTGAAGAAGAACCAGTCAATCCCCGAACCAGTCAATCCCCGTAACTAGACTCGTCTAGTCACGAGGAGATGTATTATCCCGAGAATGGCTCCCACGATCAAGTGTCGCACGTGCAACACCTCCACAATATTCATACATACGGGAGAAGAGTCACCTTGTCGAAGTGTGGTCAAGCACACCATCGAAGAGGGGAACATGTCGATGAAGATTCGACAGAGCTTCCGTGATCACCGCCTCCGCCTCCTTACGCGTTGCGTTGGCGTGCCGAAGCTCGCTCACGGGGATGGTGGCGGCTTCGCGCGCCACAGACTCCAATGTCGCCATGGCCGCCTATTGGAAAATCTCACGTAGGGTCGCAACCTCGTTTGCCACCGCCTCCTTCGTCCGACAACGTGAACCTCGCACACCGCGACTTGGGAGCCCTCTTGCGCCACCGCCTTGACCACCTCCTCCAGCACCTGCTGAGCCACTACGCCTCCGCGTTCGAAGCCGGCCACCTCATCCTCGGTGTACCGCCGGGCCAAATCCATGGCGCGCAGGTCAAGAGCCTTGTCGGAGTATGCGAGAAGCGGGTGAGGGACATCTGCCTGACGGTGATCCAGTTGGCGATCTTACATCGAGGCATATATTTTTGGTGTTTGGTGTCGATTGGGTTGTGTTCCTCGCCGTGCCGAAGGGCACTTCTATAGACATCAACCTAGGTGAGTAAGGGGCGGCTGGGCGCGTGATGTTTTTCGTCCATGGGTGGGAACCGTCCAGGACGCGCACGGGATACAGGAGCCGGCGAGGACGGAACCAATCGTACGCGACTCATCCGAGAAGCGCGTGGGAAGCTTGCGACGTGTTTGGCGATGTCCCGTCGCCATTAGGAGCTAAGAAGCAATCCTTAGCATCGGACAGAGGAGGTCAACATGCGTCAGGCTGCAGACCGCACCCCAACCTAAACGAACAACGACCCATCATTTATTTGCAGGCTGATTCAAACGAACCAAAACTAATCGGATGGATCACCGTCTTAGGTTAGGTTACCGTCTGAATATGCCCTACCGGTCCCCAAATGGCCAAGGTAGACCATAGAACCAAAAGCATGTAGGGGCGCGTCAGGTCGCCTGCATGGAAGTTGGTAGAGTGCATGGGATGAGAAAGATTCTTTTTTCGTGGGCAACCAAACAACATGGGCCAAAACAGGTTGCACATCATAGACCTCAAAGCACTCGAAAAGGGTCTCGGACTCCACAGCTACGGTCGAATCAGGCGTTTCTTGGGGGATAAGTTCGTTGGAGATCAAAGCACGTGAAGATTCATGGCAGCCTCACATGCATGCAGGACGCAGTCACAACCAAACATCCAATCCAAAATCTCTTCACGGTCTGGAAATTCCAGCCGAGACCACCAAAAAAAGTGGAACTACGTCTTTTGTACCATTTCTAACGGCTCAGGTTTCATTGGACCAAGATCGTGCGTTGTTTTGGAGCTGCTGGCTGCACGAGAACAACAACCAACAAGCTCTAGAAGTCGTGGCACGTGTCTTGCTAGCTGCGACTAGCCGAAAACTGGGCGGCGATCGAGGCCTCGGCCGCGTGCAAGCCAGATGACGGCGACGAGCTTGCGGTCCACGCCTGGGAAAGCAAATCAACGCAAAGGTCAGAGACAGCCCGTCGCACTTCCAGAACAGAATCCACGTGATGAGGTCTCGTCAAGCGTCCGTTTGACAAACGCTGCCCCGCCGATCCGGCAAGCCAGAGCCACCACTCGTCCGGTCGCCGCCGCGGCAACCATACGTTCCGGCGACAGAAACTTGTCGGGCCTGCAAAGTCCGTCCGTTCGTCGTGTGTCAGTCGCAGCTCACGGAAAGTCCTGACCGGACGCTGCCACGCTGAGATCGCCTGCCGTCGCCGCCCGCGACTCGGCGCGGTCGCCATGTGGAGGCGCGCTGGGCCGCTCCAAACGCATCGGACGGACGGGGACGGACGTCGCCGGCAGGAAAACAATTCAGAGGACGACAAGCCAGACACGAGCCGAGTCCAAGCCAATCAGGACGGAGTGCAAGTATTTAGCCGCGCTTTGCTCTTTGTTACGGCACCCCGTGCCAGAGTGCTCCGCCCGCCGGTCCACAGAGATAGCGTGCCACCGTAGAGTGCTCCGCCCGCGCGCAGAGGAACCAGGCAGGAATGGAGGGGGTGCTGCCGGCGCCGCGGGTCACGCTGGCGGAGCAGCTCGCCGCGTCCTCCAACCTCCGGGACCTCCTCAAGCTCCGCCACGACGACGACGATGCCGTCGGCGGTGACGGCGCGCGGCTCCAGGCGGCGGGGCGGCGCCGCACGCTCCTCGACGTCATCCGCGGCGCCGACGACGACGACGACGACCGCGCCCCTCGACCGGCTCCCCCCGGCGCCACTCCCGCGACGACGGCGCCGCCTACCGCGGCACGACCGGCGCCGGCCGCGCCCGGGCCCGAGCAGGGCGAGGAGAGGCGGGTGTCGCTGATGGCGCTGCTGGAGCAGGCGGAGCAGCAGTGGGCCACGGCCACGGCGAGCGGCCGCGGGGCGTGGACGCGCGTGGAGCAGGACGCGGCGGCGGAGGACGAGGAGGACACGAGGCGGGGCAGCGTGGGCGGGCGGTGCTGCGTGTGCATGGCCCGCCGCAAGGGCGCCGCCTTCGTGCCCTGCGGCCACACCTTCTGCCGCGCCTGCGCCCGCGAGGTCCGCGCCGCCCGCGGCCGCTGCCCGCTCTGCAACGCCGCCATCCGCGACGTCCTCAACCTCTTCTGACGCCGGCACGCCGACTCGCCGGCTAGGCTCCATTCCACATTTCCATTCCAGACTCCATTTCAGCAAATAGCAGCATTCTGTGCAGATAAATTCAGCCGTTTCTTCTTCTTCTTCTTTTCTGCTCGTACAAAACCAATACAGACGCATCATTGTCCTCCGAATCGAACTGCGAACATGCTGAATCGAATGGAATCATCTCTTGTTTAATTGCGATTCCGGTACTATGTGCTACAGCGTGCAGCCGGGCACCTGGTCCGTGCGTCCACAGTGCCTGCGACTGTCGAGGCCATCATTGGACTCTGCCCCAGTCATTTTCCACGGCTCCACTTCAGCTGTTCAACGCATCGGAAATTTCCAATCGCGGCGGCGGCGGCGGTCTCATGTCATGGCCGGAGAAGATAGATCGATAGGGACGACGACGTTGAGATGCTGCAGGCCACCTGTAACCTGTCCCGGCCTGATGCGTTCTGCTGATGTTGACTCGATATCACCGGCTCGGCCGAACGGTATATCGTTAGCGGTTTTTTTTTTTTTTTTTATTGAGGGGAAAAGCGCGCTCTTTATTCAAACTTTAACATCAGTACATAAAGATTGCCCGATAAACTCCGGAACAACACCATGAAAACTAGAAAAACTAGATAGTTCACTGGAACGAGCTAACTGATGAGCCGCACTATTCAAACGACAGGACTGTTGCTCTCGTCTCGATCGTCTCCTTCTGTCTCCAAGACTCCAATGCTGGTTAAAAAAAAAAAAAGACTCCAATGCTGGGATGGCAGGAAAAGGGAAGAACCCACTGGGACATGGTGATAAAGGTACCCGAATGTGTTCTTGTAATCTTCTGCTATTGGACGCAACATGCGTGCACGCTCTTGCCCAGATCAGATGAGATCTGGCTGGTCAAGTGGTAGAGCTAACTTAACCATAACACACACACACACACACACCATGTTACTATGGTACTCCCTCTGCTGCAAATTAGTTGGAACCAAGAAACTCCTGAATAATGCAGAGGAACGGAAGCAAACCCAAACAACTTGTATTGGTTTCTAAGATGAAATCTAATACTCCGAATGATGATATATCACGAAAACTCAAAACAGAGGCCCAGCTACGGTACTTGGAATTTGTAATTAATTGTGTGCTACAAAAGTGCAAAATCTCTGTGCAAACCACTTTGTAGTCTAGGCTGCACAAAAATAATAAAATATGACATATTTATAGTGAACAATGCATATTTCAACATTATATAATTTGCCAGATTTTGTCTTTTTTTTCCGTGTAGCCTAGAATATAAAGTAGTTCGTATTGAGATTTAACATGTTTATAATATACATCATTGGTCATCTCTACGATTTTTTTTTCCAATATTTTTAAAAAAAGGATGTTTCAATGTTTTGAAATATAGAAGTAACATGTAGCTTGGCCTCAGTTTATCCACTCTATATAATGAGATTGTAAGTTATCGCATGGAATAGGGGAAGGGTCGAACAGTCAAAGCATTCTCGAACAAAAAAAAGAAAGAGATTATTGTGGTCGATATCCGTTGTTTTCGGGATGAGTTTCTTTGTGCATTTGATTTATCTAAGATTAGGTCGGCTTGATTGGGCGAGCTACAAGCATACAACAACCTCAAAACGGTAATTCTGTACTAGTCGGTTCCGCAAGAAAAGAACGTTACATTTCTGTTTCGACTAAAAATGTTTGTTTTCGTTCTGCAAATTATTTTTTCTACTACCTTCGTCTGAAAATATGTGTCTTCGTTTGTTCTAGGTATTGATGTATCTAGACACATCTTAATTAGTTGAAACACTTATTTTTTTACGGAAGGAGCAGATTTTTGTTTCGTTTCCGCTTATCCGTGGAAAATTAGGAATGTATCCGCTCCATTAATTTTCAATCCTAATGTCAAATAATATGGTCGAAAATGGATGCTATTTTTTTTTTGCGAAACGGTTAGTTCATATCGACGGGTGCAATTAGCCAAAATGGATGCAATTAACCATGATATAACGGTTAGTTCATATCGACGGGTCGAGCAGGCCGGACCGGGTCCGGTCGGCGAGCTTATCTCAATTTGCCGTCGTCGATCGTTTGTCCTGGCGGACAAGGACAGCAAGCGTGACGGCGACGGCCTGCATGCGGCAAAGCGGCCAAACGGGGAAAAAGTCAGATGGATGGAGGAAGCTTATTAATTTACGTTTGGCTAGCACACAAAATACAAACGAAAAACAGGTGCAAGCGGCCAGAAGATGACCATGCAAGCTTAACTGGCAGCTGGCTACATGCAGCGGCGACGAGACGGAGCATTCTGGCTAGCTGGTCTCTCATGACCTGTAACGACGTGCCACTCAGTGTACACTGTGGACCGGATGACTGTTACCAAATGTTCACCTCATGTTTTAAATAGCATCTGAGCGAAGATGTATTGTAGGCCCCTAATATAGGTGATGTAAAAAATATAATCACAAAAAATGGGTTTTATATGACCACTACAGTTTTTGGTTTCCCAGATGATGTAAAATTGGGCACATCTATCACATAAGGTGATGTAACATAGGGCACACGAATTGCATACATATATGAAACAAATAATCTGAAACTTCATCCCGAAAAATCTAAACAAATAGAACGCAAACAGTACTTCAATATTACATTACAATACAAATTATTTATCAAGTAGCACACGAATGAAGGGAATCGGATCTACTTCACCGTGTCGCTCCGCGTCGCCCCCGCGGCGACAGGGGCGACCCCTCCTCCTCCCCGCCTCAGCGCTCCTCCCCCGCCCCTCCCCGCTGCCGCCGCCGGCGCGAGCCGCCGGGCAAAGCCCACGCGGTGCCGGCGGCGGTGGCTCCTCTCGGCGCGAGCTGCTGCGGGCCTCGCGGGGCGGTCTTCAGCGGCGTCGACGCTCCTCCCCCTCCGGCCGGCGCGGGGGCGCCTCCGGATCCCGGCTTGGTGGCGGCGCGGCACGGCGGCCCAGCCACAGGTGCTGGCGCGACCTTGATGCCGGGGCGGCCGTGGCCAGGGGTGGCGGCGGCGGGCCCAGATCTAGGCCGGCGGGCCTAGGTCTGGGCCCCATCTCGGCCTTCGCGGGTTGGAGGGCCAGATGCGGCTGGAGCTGCTGGGTGCGGCTCCTCCCTGGCTAGTTGTGCTGGTGGCCGGCGCTGGGGCTGCTTCGGCGACCGGCGCGGCCCGAAGCCCTGTACTAGCTGCAGATGCCCATTGGCTGGGGGGCAGGGATATCTTGCACGGTTCTCTCGGGTTACTCCGCTTGACAGAATCTGGGTTCGTTGGCTGTGTGGGTGGCGCTTCATCGGAGTAGCGGTGATTCTCGTCGCCACAAGTTGCTTGGTTCCCCGGCCAGTCGTGACGCTCGTGGGGACGACGCGTTTTGGAGTTGCGCCTGTTGGACTGGTTGGTCCGCGAGGTTTGTCCTGCTGGGACGCTTGTGTGCGCGACAGTGTGTTCGCGAAAGCACCGCAAGGCTACGGCCATTGCCGGCCACGGCGACGTCTTTGGATGTCGTTCACCTTGTTGGAGGGTGGCCATGACACACGTCCTGCCGCTGGTTGCCTCCCCTGGGGCTCTGTCTACAGCCTTTGCCGACTTGCGTTCTCTCCGAGGTCCTCCTCGGAATTCCTCTAGTCGATGCCTTGCGTCTTGCCGTGGATCGGCTTCATATAGACGGTGTTCTTTCGGTTTGCGTGGCCTCTCTCGTGCCTAGGGTGGCTGTCGGAGAGTGTGCCGTGGCACCGGGGGACAACGGTGGTTCTAAACAGCCGGTGGCTGTCCTGATGGCAGGTGCAAAGCCTTTGGCTTTCCCCGGGGTGGGGTCAAGACTTCCGCGAAAGCATGGCACGGATCCCCTGTGCCGACAACGGCGACGCTCGTGAGCGCCGTTCCCCTTCCTGGAGGCGTTGTCGTGAAGTTCTTCCCCCTTTGAACTCTGGAGGATCGCATGCTCACTTGCGCCGTTAGCCAGCTCCCTTGGTGATGGTGGTCCTCTGCAAGGCGGCCTTGTACCGATTCAGTTTGGTGCGGCTCCATGGAGTGGCGGCTCGTTGCTTGAAGTTCCAGCCGAGCTGCCGATATTTAGCTGTAGTCTCGGGCGCCCTTGTATCTTGGTTTAGGCTATAGCTTTGCATCGCTTGTGCTTGTAACGTTAGCTGGTAACCCCAGTTTTGTGTTTCTTTCTTTCCTTCGGCTGTTTCGTTGTATCGTTGTACTTCACCTGTGTGGCTTTATATATAAAGCTGGGCCGGAGGGCCTTCTATTTAAAAGTAGCACACGAATCAACATACAGATAACATGGAGTTCATTGCATACAACAACATGACATGATAAAACTATTGGTTTTGTTGGCCATTCCAAATCCACTTCCTGATGAGATCCTTTTGAAGATCTTCCTGCACATACGAATCTCACATGTTACGTGAAAGCGCTCGACTCGATCTCCACCTCTACGCAGTCGTTGACCCATCAAGTCATAGATAGATATACCTCATCCTTGCGATGCTCATGATTAATGATCATATTATGCATGACCACACAAGCATTCATGATGTATTAGAAGAATCTTTTGATCCTAAAATCTAGTCAGTCCTCTCACAGTAGCAAATGGCATGAGTTGGGTTGTAGTCCCGTGCCGGTAGCGGGTCGCGGGAGAGTGGTGTGACACCTCCACGCCAACAAGATGGACGGAGGAGAGTAGGAGGACATCAATCGACCATTGGTCGCATGGGGGCGAGCCGAAATCGACCGACTGCCGCGTTGTGGCGTTGATCGATGCAAAACGATGACGGGGCATGCATGGCCATGAGGAGCGGTGAATGGGCAGAGGGGTGAGGGGTGGCGTAGGTGGGCGGAGCCAGGCGACAACTGCACAAGTCGATTTCATCGGCTGCTGCAATAGCGGTAGGTTGCATGCAAGAGGTGGGAGGGGAAGTGAACTTCGTGCATGATGAATTTGTTTTACGTCACCTCCTACAAAATATGCATCACCATATATCAATACATCAACTATTGAAGGCTAATTTCACTTCTCCTATTAACATCACATGTTTTTTTTTGCGGGTAACATCACATGTTAGAGATGCTCTAACAACTCAGCCCACGTCAGTTTGCATCATGCTCCAGGTCAGCATGTTTGGAGAATTCTCTTGACACGGCAGCACGATCGATGAGAGCCTCCACAGCAGGAATAGGATCGATCTATTTGAGAGGAACGCCTTCGGCGCCCCTTTCTGTTTTTAAAGTACCAATCGATCGCATTCTCTCACCGCTCAGTGTAAAAGTGTCGAGAGCATTGGCCGATCGGTGCAAGTGGAGGTAGTGTTGTGAGACCTTTCACGTGCTAATCCCTCTCCAGGTTAGCATGTGGCGGCCGACTTTGGAAGCGACTCGTGACGACTACGTGAGTGATCGAGTGAGCAAGGTATTGTTGCACGTGCTTTACACATGTCTTCACAGACGGCGTTGAGGAGGACATATATATATACCATGGTTCCACTGGGCACCGCCGCACCGGCACTTGACATGAAACCTTCAATCCACTGAGAATTAGGTTGATTATGAGAACTAGCTAGCTTTAATTCTCGATCAGAGTCAGAGTCCGGTGATGCTATTCAGTTTCAGTTACAACGTAACTCGTTGGCAACTTAGCTAGGCTAGCCCCGAATCACAGTTCACGACATATCTTATCAGCTGCACTCCACTTATATAAAACAATCTGGGTTGTTGTCTGCTTGGAGTCGAGCAATCCCATTTGCAACTTCACCTCATCACCTGTAATCTCTCAGCTGCGACTAAATAGAATCTCAGTTATAACCCATTTAAACCTCATAAGACGTAGAATTACAAACGCAAATCCAATGGTCTAAAACTTGACTGGGCTACTTAATTCACTGAGAATTAGAAAAATGCTACGTACTTTTTTTTTTGAGAACACAGTACAACGCAGACGCTCACAAACACGCACGTACAGACACCCCTATGAACGCACGCACGCACACCCTAACCCTATGAGCACCTCCGAGGGACTGAGCCGGCATATCTTGAGGTTGACGAAGTCACCACTGGCGCCTCGCTGTTGACGGGTACGTCACCTACCACTGAAAGCATAGCGCCGGTTAAATCCTGGAATAAATCCAGGTAAATGCAAACACCCATGTCAAGTCTAGGACTTGAACCTGGATGGGCTGGTTCCACCACAAGGGACCTAACCAGCAGAGACAAGCTCTGTTTGCAAATGCTACGTACTTAGGCACATAGAGTCCGAAAACACTTCTCTTTTTCACTTAAAATGTCAAACGGATCGGCCGACAGGGCTCCCAGAGAATTTGCTTACACGAGGTTTTGCCCACACAGGTGCGCATGGAATGGACCGATGACATCTTGAAAGGGTATCATCCTTTTAATAAGTAAATTGCACAACCACCAACTATTGTTGTTGTTTCGGAAACTCCTCACTTTACATGCTTTTGCACCTATCACCAACTATTAATTGTAATAGGTTGCACAAAGATCTAAATCTCACATTAATCACAATTCTAATGCAAATCTGACGACTTGGGCCCATGAGGCAGTGATGATGTGGCATTGAGTGTCATTGTTGTCATCAGCTGGTTGTCTCGTAATTTTTGAAAAGTTCCAAGTTTGACAAAAAAATTGGTCGAATCTCACAAAAATGACAAAAGCTTTCAAATTATTTTGATCCAAATTGTCCAGACTTGTCCCAGGTGCAATAATCTACATTACCGTCCGACAACATGTGGATATGAAATGGCACAAAACTCGTTGGCCCCGGTCATTAGATATGATTTTAATTAGTTTAATATGAGATATAGACCTACGTGCAACCTACCACGGATAGTTGATGGTTTGTGTAATAAATGTAAAATAAGCAGTTTGCGCAACTAGAACAACAGTAGTTTGATCGTCATTGTGCACTTCCCCTCACTTTTAAATCTTTTCCAGGGGCACATGCCGCAATTAGAGTTCCACGTGAGAGATTTTCATTCCTCAAAGCGGCATGGTTGTTTCCGTAGTTGCTGCACGTAAATTTTTTCCCCTGTGACTCGAATTTTATATACTAAAAAAATATATGAACCACTCGTCCTAATTATTGACTGAATTACAAACTCCTTTTGCTACGGTGTTCCTCTCATCAAATTTTGGTGACGTTAAAGTTTACTTATGGGCCAGTGTTTCCCTATTTTATTGTACTATGAGTGTAATTATGTGTACTATTATGTATTTTCCATTGGTAGAAATGTATATCAATTTTCTACGAGTCCATAGCCCGTCCCTACCTTTTCCGACCTCCTCTCTCGCTTCTCCCTCTCTATGCCGTCGGGTAAAACTTGTGCGGTGCCGACAGCGATGACTCTCCCTTACATGTGCGCGCGCAGGTCGTTGTGGGGCAGAGCCCGCCGACGAGGGTGCACCTAGGCTAGCGAAGAGTTCGGTGGCGGAGCTTCTTCCCCGAGTGAATGGAGGCGCGGTGGTGCTTGGCTGCGGCCTGGGGCGCTGCTGCGCTGGCCTCTGACGTGCTGATTTTTTTTTTCAAGAATAGGGAGAGCTGACGTGCTAGTTCAGTCGTTGGAATTGTTTGGGCCGGCCGTCCCGAACGGTAACAACCCGTCACGACTGCTGTGCAGGCCATCTGCGCGCGAAAGGAGGGAGAAGATTTGGGGGCTGCTGTACACCGACCTGGTTGGCATGTACGGGGCACCGCGCACCACAGCGACCAGGTCGGTGGGTTGGGGCAGCGGCCCATTAAAAGTAGGTACGTTTTTTTCTTCTATTTTTTTTGCTATGTTTTTTCTGTTAATATTTTTATTTTTCAATATCTAACTTTTAAAAAATATATTTTCGGAGACACAAATTTGAAAATCTGTTCAGATTCGAAATTTTTGAAATTTTAAAAATGTTCAGATTTTGATATTTTTTTGAAATTTGAACATTTTTGGATATGGACATAATTTAAATTTGAACATTTTTTAAAATTTGTAAAACTTTTTTTCCCAAAATTAACATTTTTAGTTATGAACATTTTTTGAATTTGAATTTTTTTTCCAAATTTGAGCGCTTTATAGATCTGAACGGATTTAAAATTTGAACGCTTTTATAATTTAAACATTTTTTTTGTATTTGAACATTTTTCAAATTCGAACGGATTTTAAATTTGAATGCTTTTATAATTTAAACATTTTTTCTATTTGAACGGTTTTCAAATTTGAAAGTTTTTAAAATTTGAATATTTTTAAATTTTGAACAATTTTCAATTTTGAAAATTTTATGAATTTAAACTATTTTCAAATCTGAACAAAATAAAAATAAACAGAAAAGAATCAAAAAAAAGAAAAAGAAACAAAAAGAAACAGAAACAGAAATTTAAAAAGAAAAAGGAAAAAAGAAAAAAGAAAAAGAAACAGAAAACAGAAAACAGAAAACAGAAAAAATAGGCGAACTGGGCCGACCAGGCCGGCCCATACCGCGCGCGGAGGTGTGCGGCGCGCGGTAGTGACCGACCTGGTCGGTGTATAGGATTTGCCAAAGATTGGGCCTTATTACCGCGAAAGTTTCTGCTTTCCCAACGTGGAGCAGGCCCAACGTCAGTAACGAGCGGGCCTAACTGCCTTAGGCGTTCCCCTCCAGCAGAATCCATCTCTCCACGCACAAACGCGCCGCCGCCGAGCAACGAGCATCCGTCCATGGCGAACTGTACCGCCGCCCACCCCTTCTGCATCCTCCCCTTTTCCAGCTAGCCGCCGGTGCACTGTCCCACGTATCCTCCCCTAGTCGCAAAATCCTCCTCGCCGTTGCCGGTCTGCCTCGGCACCTGCCCGGCGCCCCGCAGCTCCCCTCGTCCGGACCAGGCAGCGCCATTTACGCTGCTCCATTCCCCAGGGCAGGTCTAGGGTCCCGCCTCCGTCCGACAGCCCGGTCGTGAGCCGTCGTCCCCCGCCACAGCCAGAAGGAGCCGCCTGTCCGTCCCCCCTCTGGACCCTGCGACGGGCTGCCGCTGCTGTCTAGCTATCTCCGCTGCTCGTCTAGACGCCGACCCAGGAAGGTCACTTCACTGCTGCCTTGATTTCTAATTTACAAATTACGACCCGACTTGAATCGAACCCTTGATTGAATGCATTTTATCTTACAGTAAATTCTTTTATAGGTGAAGGTGTTTTATACACTAGTGCCAACAATACCCAACAATCAACAACTCCTCGAATTACTATTTTATTATTTTATTTATTTTTTTAGCATTTTATTCACTTTGTTGGATATAGTTAGCAATTTGGTTTGAATTATACATTCATATCTGCAATCGAACCAAAATACTTATGCTCTGACAGGAGGTATTTTTTTCGGGATAGTTTTAAGCGCTGCCGACTACTATCTGTGCCGCACCCATCCACGGTCCAGACATGGCTGCTGCTGCCAAGCCGGAGGCGGCTGCCATGGAGCAGCATCAGGAGAGTTTACCAGAGGAGGGGGAGGAGCAGCGGCTGCGGGCAGCGCTGCGGCACCTGCAGGCGGAGGCCGGGGTGCTCGAGCGGCTCGTGTACAAGCACCGGAACCAGCACCGCAGCGCCGCCTACTTCCAGTACCTCATCAAGGTAGGTCGTCTGCTACTGCGACCTGTTCATCTCACTCCCCACCCCCGCGGCTTTGGACTGATGGGTATGTGTTTCTGCGCGCAGGTGAGGAGGGACCTGAAGCTGCTGCTTGGATCCAATCTCGCGGACGTTATAAACGCCGTGTTCCCGGTCATCGCCTGCCGCAAGCCGGCAAACACAATCCTTGCTCCGAACAGGTTCGTCAGGCTTCACATCCTTGGTGCATTCATCATAGGAGTCATAGCAAGAAAAACGAACGCGTTAATGATTGAAAGCTCGGTAGCCTGCACTTTACCTAGAAGTTTGCATTTGTATGTGCAGTGCTTAATTACCTAGCAGTTCAGATTATGCCATTTCATTTTATTCTTTTCGATGATGTTATTTTTCAATTTGTCATCTAGTCGGGTTATCGGTTAATGTTCTCTTTTATAGGCATGGTAAGAAGAAGCCTGGCTCAAACCATAGCCACTATAAGAGGCTTCTGGGGGTTGCCCGCTTGCTATCCCAGGTCTGTTCTATTGCCTGTTAACACTGTTGCAATTTGCAAACTACCTTATTGTAGCTGCTACAAATACTTAGGTTGAATGAATAGATGCAACGTTGCACTTGATAGAGCACACCTATTTGTTCACTGTGTTTTCTTAAAAAACTGAATGATGCAATCTTGGATTTTAATTTCAGGAAGTCTACCAATATTACCAGGTTGTTTTACTACTATTGTGAAGCTATGTAGGAATCATCAGCAAAGTGTTGTAGTTATCCTTGTGTTTTGGAAGGCCTCCAATAACTTTTTATTTAGTATAAACCCATTATTTCTTTCAGGCTGTATGGTAGATGAAGCTCATTACCTGGAGAAATCCTTTTTCAGTTACATGATATGTACTGCTTGAGAAGCTGTTGGGGATTACAACTCATTCTTGATCAGCTTGGAGACTTGAAATAGCTTACTTAGTTTTCACTAAGCAAAAAAACACTAACGTTTTCTGAATTATGTGCAGATGGTTGAACCTGTCATGAAGGCAGCAGTGTATCCTTTTTCCTTGTTTCTTTGTTTCTACTGTTTTCTTATTCAAAGAAATGAAATAAGGTGTATGCTCAAACTTGTCTTGCCTTAGGTGAAGCATGTCTCACTTTACCATCTGTTTAGTCTACCAAGAAAAAGAAACAAATCTTAGTTACTTACATACAACTTTTTTTGAAGCGAACTTTCACAATTTGGTTGCTAGCTATCCGAAGTTCCTTAATCCATACTACAGTCAGATCACATTTTTGCTCGCTAGATCATTTTTCATAGAACTTTGTACTGCAGTGCTGGCTTTGCTTGCGCGAGTGAGGGTCCTGATCCAACAGGTGAGTGACATAGTCTACAGGCACAGCTACAAATGATTTTATCAAATAAATTCAAATGATAAACTGCACACACATATTTTTATGGCAACTAAGTTGGAAGTCAAACTGATGTATGTATTATTCTTGGAACTATATGTCTCCCTAAAAAATGGAAATATGTGTCTAACCTTCTTTGTCTCTTTACTGCAAAGATTTTGGTGAAGACACTGACCCTCTGATACTGTGTTCACAGATGTTGCTTGATGTTGTATCAGTATACAATAAGGTTACTGATCTTATGGATAGGAAGCAGGCTGTCAGGATCACTATTGATAAAGTGCAGGTATGTTTTGCTTCTTCACTAGCACTTTATATTCTTGTCGATCATTAACAAATTGTACTACTCCCTACGATTATGATTTTTAAAAAAGTGGAGTGGCTTGAACTTGTACTTATCTCACTACATAACCAGTGGCGGACCCAGGAATTTGTCGTAGCCTGGGCGCACCGCAACTAAAAAATTGTAAATAGTCTAAAAAATAGAACTGACATGACTAAAACTAGCTAATTTCCAACCATTTCCAAACTTCGACATGGTCTGTATTTGGACGAATCCACTGTGCACGTCTCACAAGTCACCTAACATGAGAATACTCTGAATAAGTTAATGGAATCATCAACCATATGTTCAAAATGTGTGGAAAATGAACAAAAGAAGCCCGTTTCTTCTACTTACATGAAGCAATCGTGTGTCAGTTGGTTATCGGCATGTCCAGGTACTGCATGATCTGCAAGGTTCTACTGCCTGGCTCAAATATTTATTTTTTCCGATGCGGACAGAGTTGAGCCGGTCAGATCGAACAGATTTTCCCCAACTCACATCCTGATATCCTAACTAATCCCATCTCGCACGGGAGGCGACCAACGATGAAGCCCGGGCAAGCGCTGGGTAATAGGGGCGTTGCGTCCGTCCATGTACATAACTCCTTGGTTTTGCCTCTTTGTTGCAACAGGCTTTCAGAGAGTACTACCCCTCGAGCAACGATCCCAGTACTACTCTAGAGTGTGTTTGGGTGAAAGATAAATTTGTTTTGCATGAAAGGACAAAAGCTAGCTGTCAGAAAACCCAAGATGATGATCACAGGTCGTGTGCTCCCGATTCATCAATCCAGTATGAGGCTCTTGGACCTGTTAGTGAAGGTTGGAACACCTTTACCTTCTTTCATTCACGATACATAAGGAACATCTTGAGTTCGATGTTGCATTTTCTGCAATACTTGCACGGGACTGCCTACTGGTACTAAAACAATCACATGTAGTTGTATGCTAAAGGAATGCAAATAGAAAATTGTTTTCTATTCAGTAATTTGAACTAAGTATGCACTATGTATTATTAATAAATTCTACTCCCTCCGATCTATAATAAGTGTTGGGGCTTTAGTTCAATTTAGTCCAAATTTGAACTAAAGCCTCTAACACTTATTATGTATCAGAGGGAGTATATGAGTAGGAAATGATATTAAATGAGTAAGAATGGACGTGAAGCACCTTGGTGGTGTTATTCCTTCTTGGAACATACGTCCAATTGACTATCTGGAAGTTCTGATGACACTCAAGTATATTTGCTGATAACATCTCCATATCCTTATGGTTGATGACATTTGACAAAGCACTTAACAGTGGACTACTGCTGTTTAGAATGATATTTTTGTAATAATAGCAATATGTTGATATGTCAGCTGACTGCCTAGCTAATGATAGCTGTGATTGTGCTTAATGAAAGAACATACTCTGTAACTGTAACTATGGTTTGACTTAGGATTAGTTCCCTTCTTAAACTTAAAACATCTTTACGCTGCATACTCCAATTAGAAACTTTAAAATAAAGTGCAGTGTTGTTGTGAGTAGCCAAACTAAAGTGTTATACTTTCGTTGTCAATTGTTTGTTATGGTATCTAACAGAATACAAATGCTTGTTTATTTATGATTTTATTGTGGCATACTCTAAAAAGGTTCTTATTAGCTCTAATGCTGCACTTGTGACATGTCAGAGATGGAGAATCTTGATGGATCAAACTCCCTAGCCAAGCAACAAGATGCTTCTCTGGCTGACCAACCGGATAAAGCCATCCATTGCGGCGATGCTGGAGATTCTCATAGTGGGAGGCAGTTTCCAAATGAAAACACTACGGGTTCTCTTCCTGATGCGCTTGCTGTTCCTGTGCCTGTGCGTTCGACTCCACACACAGAGGTCAAGCCTGATATGAGGAAAAGAGTGGCATTCATCGCAGTGGGGAAAACAAAAGTTACCGTGACACGACCTGAAACAACATCATTGGAACTAACCAAGAAGCAAAGAGTGGACATGATTCCACATGCCACTGCAGATCCTGCTTTGCAACTTGCACAGAACTGATAGCTATGATGAAGAAAGGGATATATCTTAGCAGATTCATGTATTCGTTAGTTGATTTGATGCATTGTTACTCTGTCTGGCTACTTCTGGCATCAATATCAATACTTGTTTAGTCGAAAGCAATTGGTATTTTTCACCAAGCATTCAGAAACCACAGAACACATGCCAGAATACAGATACTTGATGGTTCAGGTTCATGCCTAGAAGCAAACATCTCACGTGCTAACAATCAGTGTAACGTTTTTTTTTTCTTTTTCTTGCAACGATTAGTCCAATAATACAAGCAGAACAGGAATATAACCGGCCGTCGTGTCTTGTGGTGCATTCAGTTTACTCCATCTACTCTGAAGATATAATTATCAAGAAGTACAGACGGATCACAAATGACAACTATACTCCCCTTGCAGGAGTTGCCGTGTCAATCCTGGTACTTACTGAACTAATAAACGCTGACAAATCTGGCCACATACCATTCGCCACAACAGCAAACGTTTTTTTTTTTTTTTTTTTTTTTGCGTGGAGCAAACATTTGCTCTGGTGCTGTCTTTTCCTTACTCCTGTAACTGAGCCTTTTTTTGCGCAATACTGTAACTGAGCTACGGAGTATTATCTTTGCCGAAGTGCTACAAAACATAGTTGTTTTTTTTGTTTTTGACATATACAAAACATAGTTGTTGCGATCACTGTGCACATCGTTTTTCTTTAGTCGTGCAATTATTTGTGCACCTGGCCACCGAGAAAGGTACTCCAATTAAGCGAGAGAACGTGAACTGCAGTAATGTGCAGCAAAATGAGACACCAACCAGATTTTGTTTTTGCACCAAACGTTTTCCTCCTGTGACATTAAGAAGGTGGCGGTCCATATCCGATTCGAAGAAATCCGATGGATACGGTATGCCAAATAGCACCCGGATATCCGTATCCGATTACTTTTTAGTGTTATCCGATGTGTCTTATCCGAATAATCCGATTTTCATCCAAAATACCAAAGCTAATATAAAATATTTAGTAGATAGTGAGTTGACGAGTTCGCCCGTTAAACAATGACTCACTTACATTACATAGTCACTCTATCGAATATCAAGTCCAAACTTGTTATGATATTAGGCTACTAAACCATTTGTCGGTGTTATCATTACTCTTGTGTTTACCTTATTGAATTCATATGAACCTACTTTATTCATGTATAATAATGGATCTGATTGGAGTAGAAACACGACCGCTGAAGTCCCAATGAACTTTCAGATACACTGTGGAGTAGAGCTGAACCCCGGGCAACCATGGCCATGGCCCGGGCCCAGAAGAAATTCTTACTTCAAATTATATAAGTTTTAGAAATGGCCTGGGATCCAGCCCAAGTGAAGCCTATAACGTCTCAGCGAAGCCAGGCCCTTTCTGCTCACGCGCACGCCGCCACGCCGCGCCATCGGCCATCCTCCTCGCCGTCGCCGGTCTTCCCCGTCCGGCGCCCCTCGCAGCGTCTTTCCCCCAGCTGAGAAAGCGCCGTGCCCTGGCCAGGGCCGGCCCCTCTCACGCACTGCTCCGCGCGGCCGTGAGCCGTCGCCGTCGCCCCCGGCTGGCCTCTGTTGCCCCTCGACGCGGCCACTCCGCTCCCCAGCTCCTCGCCCGGCCTGCCTATCTCCCTCCGCTGCTGGCCGAGACTACGACCGAGACTAGGTAATTCCATCGCATTTGGTGATTTCTAGTTCACTAGTGAAGTGGTCGTGCGGCTCTAGAACTGATGAGTACACGCTCACAACCCTGGAAAACAACATGACCATTTGAAATATGTTTGATTTACTTCACATTTATTTCCCTTGTTAGCATAAAGCACTTTTGCCCAAAAGGAGAAAAAACACCACTTACTTTTCAATCTTTTTGTTGACATCATAGTCCACAAACAACAGTGACTACAAGTCCTACCTAATTACTTCTGCATTAAAACACCGACAATAAACCATATTAAAAAATTTGATGGATCGAAATACATAGCTGCCAGCAAAGAGTTCCGGCATTCTTTCCGTTGTTCAGCTTCATAATGTGTCATGAAAAGGTATAGGAGCATTTGTTGCATCTATGGTGTAAAAGAGCTTCACAATGCAATTTTGGCGCAGTTTAACTGTTTGTTGAAAAAGGCATTGAGCAAAATGTATACTTTGAGCCTGATTGATACAGGCCTCCTAAGAGAAGTATATGCTACTTGTGTAGATGAGCACCTGATAGGTGATAGGTTTTCAAATATTTTAACAATGGCCCATGGGCTAATTCAAAAAAGCTATATCATTGTTTCTTACAGAGAGATCAATTGCATTCCAGTAGCATATTTGAAAAATTGCATTCCAGTAGCATATACATTAAAGATCAATTGCATTCCAGTAGCATATTTCAAGTAAATGCCGCTGCAAGCTATCGGATAGTGAATAGCTGGTTATCTGAATGAGCTGTAGTACTTCAATTCTGGTGTCAAATGTCACTGGAGGTTCACGGAAAATAAAATAAGCATTAAGAATGCACTTTTGAGTAAGAAAACAAAGAGATCAATGAGGGAAGAATCTCTTGCATCTTTAATCTCGATTAAAAACACGACTACTTAATTGATGCTGTACATATGGAAATACTTATACGTCATCCTTAGTTGACTTAAGATTCTTACCTACAATTTGAGATGATGGTGTGGCAGCCATGCCTTTAGCAGATCGAAATTCAAGCAGAAAGAGAAAAATGGTGTACCAGATTAGGCACTATAGAACAACCATCTGACTTATCAGCTTGACAGCTTCATTTCAGCAATGGACTACCAATAATCAGTGTATTGTGCAGTGTCGACCAAGCGAAACCTGTAATCATCCAATCAAATTTTTTGTTGAAACATGCTTCAGAAATCGGTGCGACTCCCACCAGAGCTCGCCGCTTCTGTAGGATGTCTGCAAATATGATCTTGAGGTTCATGTCTTAAGGATTGTTTGTACTGCACATCCAGCTCAACATGGAAAAATGCATCTCTGCTGTCTTCTCCTCTCTGTGGACACGGCAAGGTTCCCCCCAAAAAAATCCCCTAATCGTAAAACAATGCATCCCAAGGCGAGAAAATTCTCCTGCATGAGCCAGCCAGCATATGCGGCTATGCCCTGCCCTGCTGAGAGCCGCATCAGATGCGCCCCACCGCCTTATGCCCGCCTGCTTGCCAGGTTTCGCTGTTCTGATGCCTCACGGGATTCGATTGCCGGCGATGGACTGGAGCGTGGTGACGGCAAGGACCTGGTGGATGCATTTCGAGAGGTGGACCGTCCATGCCATCACGCCGCGTCCCGAGTTCTCCTTCAACCTCTTCCAGAGATGGACTGGTCCACACTGCCGCGTACGGAGCAGGACGGAGGAGGCAGCGCCGGAGCAGTGGCCGCTCGAGGCGGAGCAGCGATGCGGGCTGAGTCGATATGTCGCCGTGAGAGCGGGGAGAGCTTGTTGATTCCTGAAATTTGAGGGGTGAAAATGGAAATAACGGAAGACGGAAACCGAATGGACGAACTTAAGATGTAGACTGCAGGTTGATTTACCAGCTGCTGAGGGGCTAAAGTGAAAAATGGCGCAACGTACTATGGTCCTTTTCAGTTTAACAGTATAGATTACAGATCACAACCCTTGGTTTAATGCATTTTGTTATCAATTTCATTTTGGACGTGAAGAGATTTTATGTATGTATCAGTGCTGACAATCTTTTGTAACCCTGTACTGTTTTTTGATATGTTTTATTTACTTTGTTAGATCGTTAGAAATTGAGTTTGAATTATATTTTCATAAGTGCAGTCCATCCACGGTTCAGAAATGTCTGCTGCCAAGCCGGGAGCGGCCGCCACGGCGCAGCGTCAGGAGGGTTCGGCGGAGGAGGGGGAGGAGCAGCGGCTGCTGAGTGGTGCTGCGGCACCTGCAGGTGGAGGCCGGGGTGCTCGAGCGGCTCGTGTACAAGCACCGGAACCAGCACCGCGGCGCCGCCTACTTCCAGTACCTCATCAAGGTATGCCTACTACCACGAGCTGTTTGTGCCCCTTCCCCACCGTATTCCGGCGAGTGGCTTGGCACTGACAAGCACGTGTATGTGCGCGCAGGTGAGGAGGGACCTGAAGCTGCTGCTCAGCTCGAATGTTGCGGAGGTCATCAATGCCGCGTTCCCGGTGATCGCCTGCCGCAAGCCAGCCAACACGATCCTTGTTCCGAACAGGTTTGTCAGGCTTCACAGCCGTTGCTTTTCTGCACTCTCCTAGAAGATAATGCTCTTCACTGTTTGTGTGTATGTATGATATATCGTGGCAAAAGTAATGTCTTTAAACAACCCATCATGTTGGGAACATGCAGTTTAGTCCTGATAAATTTCTGGTTATATTGATCGTAGGGGGCATAATTTTTTTTAAATATTTAAATGGTTGTAAGCACGGTCGCCTGCAATATAGCTAGAAGTTTGCATTTCTATGTAAAGTGCTCAATTGGTCAGTAGTTCAGATTATTTATTTTATTCTCTTTGATGATGCTATTGTTTCATTTGTTAGCTAGTTGGGTTATTGCTTAATGTTCTCTTTTATAGGCAGGGTAAGAAGAAGCCTGGTGCAAACCATAGCCACTATAAGAGGCTTTTGGGTGTTGCTCGTTTGCTATCCGAGGTGTGTTCTATTGTCTATTGACACTGTTGCAGTCTGCAAACCATCTTATTGTAGCTGATACAGATACTTTGGTCGAATCATAATTGCTTTGCAGTTGATAGAGCACAACTGTTTGTTTGTGTTTCGTTTAAGTAAATGAATTATGCAATATTGAAATTTTATTTCAGGAAGTCTACCAATATTGTCAGGTTATTTTACTTCTACTGTTAAGCTTATGTTGGAATCAGCAGTAAAGTGGTGTAATTAACTAACTATCCTTGCATGTTTGGAAATTGGAAGGCCTCCAATGAATTTGTATTTAGTACTTCCTCTGTTCAATAAAGGATGTCTTAGATTTGTCTAAATTTGGATGTATCTAGGCATTAAATAGTGTCTAGATACATCCGAACTTAGACACATCTGAGACATCCTTTACTGGACATGAAGCTCATTACCTGAGAAATCCTGTCTAAATTTGTCGTTCAATTGTTTATAACCCATTATTTCTTTCAAGTTGTATGGTGCATGAAGCTCATTACCTGAGAAATCCTGTATTGTTTACATGATATGTACTGCTGAAAGAGCCAACGCGGTTTACAGCTCATTCTTGATCAGCTTCTAGACATGAAATAGCTAACTTTGTTTTCACTTGACGGAAAACATTAATGTTTTCTGTATTATGTGCAGATGGTTGAACCTGTCATAAAGGGTGCAGTGTATCCTTTTCTTTGTTCTGTTAGTTTCTGTTGTTTTTCTTATTATGCACAAAAATAAAATAAATTGTACAGTCAAACTTGTCTTGCCTTAGGTAAAGCATGTCTCTCTTTACCATCTGTTTAATCTACCAAAAAATAAATATATCTTAGTTATTTTCATGCCAGCTTTTTTGAAGCAAACTTTCATACAATTTAGTTTGTAGTGGTCCAAAGTTCCTTAATCCATACTACAGTCAGATCACACTTTTACTTGCTAGATCATTTTTCATAGAATTCTGTACGGCAGTGCTGGCTTTGCTTGCACGACTGAGGGTGCTCATACAACAGGTGAGCGACATAGTCCACAGGCATTGCTACGAATGGTTGTATAAACAAATTCAAATAATAAATCATGCACGTATATGTATGTATCAACTAAATTGGAAGTAAAACAGTTATATGTATTACCCGTGGAACCTAAGAAATGTCAACTTGGAAGTTGGAAATATATGTCTAACCTTCTTCATCTGTATACTGCAGAGATTTTGCTTAAGACACTGACCCACCTCTGGTATTGTGTGGACAGATGTTAATTGATGTTGTATCGGTATACAATAAGGTTACTGATCTTACGGATAAGAAGCAGGCTGTTAAGATCACTATTGATAAAGTACAGGTATGTTTTGGTTCCAACTAACATTTTATATCATTGCCAATAATTAAACAATTGAACG
The DNA here is from genome assembly GCF_022539505.1 of Lolium rigidum. Lineage (NCBI taxonomy): Eukaryota > Viridiplantae > Streptophyta > Magnoliopsida > Poales > Poaceae > Lolium > Lolium rigidum. The sequence continues at coordinate 235,860,691 of NC_061512.1, read as the reverse complement.
ACCTAAGATCATGCTCACTTTTACACAGTGGAATGGCTGGAACTTGTACTTATCTTAGTACGTAACTCATTGGTTTTGCCTCTTCGTTTCAGGCTTTTAGAGAGTACTACCCCTCAAACAACGATCCCAGCACTACCCTGGAGTGTGCATGGGTGAAAGATAAATTTGTGTTGCATGAAAGGAACAAAGCTAGCTCTGAGAAAACCCAAGATGAGGATCACAAGTCCTGTGCTCCAGATTCATCAATCCAGTATGAGACCCTTGGGCCCGTTAGTGAAGGTTGGAACACTTCACCTTCTCTCATTCATCACATATAAGAACATTCTGAGCTTGCTGTTGCATGTTCTGCAATGCGTGTACATGGCTGCCTACTGATGCTAAACCAATCACATGCAACTTCTTACTATAGAGGCGCAAATAGAAAATAGTTTTCTGTAATGTATTTTGAACTAAATGCAAATATGTAGTACAGAACGATGTTGAATGGGTATGAATGGTTGTGAAGCACCTTTGGTGGTGTTATCACATTCTTGGAGCATACCTCCAATTACCAGATATAGACTGATGGATAAATGGATGCAGTCAAGCTATCTTTGTTTGTGGGTAGGTAGTTCTGGTCTTCTTGTTCTTCAGTATTACCACGATATATAGCAAGCTATCTAAGTGGGTGGTTTGGTTTTATGATTAGCACTGAGTACTAAGTAATATTTCCTAGCCACAGTCGAAGAAGATGACTTTTCTTGATGCGAACCTTTCACTGGATAATCAGTTAAATGGTCCCATGTATGTACCTCATCTATTGTCAACCTTCTTTTGGGGAAGATGGGTGTGGCTGTCTAAATTATTCTCCAACTAATGGTAATCAAGATACAATTTCATTCCCTTGTTGATTTTGAAGCCAAACCACCTCACTGTTTCCCTTTTTAAGATAAGAATGTAAAGAAAACCCTTTTCCTTTTAGTTCTGGAGAATCCTCAATTTCATTCCCTTGTTAAAAAGAAAATTATTCTCCAACTAATGGTAATCAAGATACAATTTCATTCCCTTGTTGATTTTGGAGCCAAACCACTCACAGTTTCCCTTTTTAAGAAAAGCAGAATGTAAAGAAAAACCCTGTTCCTGGAAAATCCTCAATTTCAGAGCACCTGTGCTTGCGCTATAACATTTTTTCCTATCTAGAAGTTCCGATGACACTTTAATATATTTTCTGATAACATCTCCATGTCTCTTATGTTCGATGGCATTTGACAAAGCACTTATAGTACGCATTTGGCATATGTAACTTACAGGTGGACTATTCTATTTTGCATGATTTTGTGGTATATTAGTCAATCTTGATATGTTATATAATCTGACTGACAGTTATTGTAATGCTACCATCAGTTAGCCTAGCTAATGATAGCTGTGATTGTGCTTACTGCTCTGTAATCGTAAATATGGTTTTAATTTGGGATCCGATCCCTTATAAAATTTTAAACATCACTTAGGTTGCATACTCCAAATAGATATAATTGAAGTGCATCTGCTGTTCTATGTAACCAAACCGAAGTACTTTACTTGTTGTTTGTTAATATAATATGAATGCTTGTTTATTTATGCTTTTACCGTGTCATGCCTTAAAAATGTTCAAGCTCTAATGCTGCACTACTGACATGCCAGAGATGGAGAACCTTGATGGATCAAACTCCCCAGCCAAGCAACAAGATGCTTCTCTGGCAGACCAATCAGATAAAGCCACCCCTTGTGGCGATGCTGGAGATTCTGCAAGTGAGCGGCCAGCACCAAATGAGAAAACTACGGTTCCTCTTCCTGACGCGCTCCCTGAGCTTGTTCCTGTGTCTACTCCAGTCACAGAGGTCAAGCCTGATACGAGGAAGAGAGTGGCATTCATCGCAGTGGGGAAACCAAAAGTTACCGTGACACGGCCTGAAACAATATCATCGGTTGTAACAAAGAAGCAAAGAGTGGACATTATTCCACCTATCACCGCAGATCGTGCTTTCTAACTTCGAAAGAACAACCTATAGCGGCGAAGCAAGGAAAAGGGCTATATCTTAGACTCTTAGTACATCGATGTATTCGTTAGTTGTTTTGATGTAACTTTATCTTTTTTGTGTGACGATTAGTCCAATATAAGCAGAAAAGGAATATATACACCAGCTGTCGTTTTACTTGTGGCACATTCAGTTTACTACATCTACTTTGAAGATACGATTGTTCAAATATCAAGAAATACAGACGGATCACAAAAAAAACATCAATTTAAAATTTCGTAACTAAAGGAATAATGTTGTCCACTCCTTGCCATGTACCCCAGTCACGCAATAGCTGCTGTGTCAGTAGCAAACGTTTGCTCTATTGCTGTTTTTTCCTCACTGTAACTGAGTTTTTATTTTTGGTTAATACTGTAACTGAGTTATAGTCCACCGAAGAGCAACAAAACATAGTTGTTGCGATCACTGTACGTGCACATCGTTTATTTTTAGTCGTGCAATTATTTCTGTACCGGGTCACCGAGAAAGGTACCCCAATTAAGTGGGAGAACGTGAAGCGCAATTATGCACAGCAAAATGAAACCACCACCGAGATTTTTTGTTGTTGCACCAAAGGTTTTCCTCTCGCGACATCAAGAAAGCGACGATCTAGGATTCCACCGCCATCTCGTTCTGCCTCCTTGTATTGTAGGGTTAGTATAGAAGATTCGGATCAATTCAAAGATTCAACGATAACGACTTCGATCATGGGGCGCTGGTGTTAAAAGGCACATGCACGAAAACTTCTCGGATGTTATCAACAACGTCCGGACTGCTGCAGTAGGGGAGCAGCGACAACAGCTCACTCTTGCCGTACTGGTGGTGATCCAGGGACCTCAATGTAAATATGTTTGAAATGCTTTCTTAAGGGAAATTATATAATAGATCCGGATCCTCCTAGAAAAGAACCCAATAAATTAGGCAATTACTGTCTATTTCTGGAATATAACTCCTTAGAAACAGAAACCACAAGCCTCAGTTAAGCTGATCGCTACCAGTGCGGTCGCCTTTCAAAACGTGATGCACGAGATGCAACTGTCCCGGTACCCGTTGTTAATATACAGATTGTTGAATTAGAGTTAGACATGTCCGACGAAGATGGAAGCAACCGGTCTGTGATAATGCGATGCAAATAATTCATGTCGGTCGACAGTGAACTGATGACCGGTCTGTCTCAAGTGTGCCACCACGGACGATCATCACGCACCGGCGACTAACAATCTAATATTCATTGTGAGGTCGATCTACCCACTATGAATTTCGAAAAGACCCATGTGTCCATATGCATATATGTAGATCTCGTAGGGGTATAGCCTTTTGGGTCTCGAGTTACATGATGTGTGTTTTCCGAAAAATTTGAAAACAATATTATAAAGTTTTTTAAAACATATTTAAAAATAGATCCTGGATGTAGTCAGATGATGCCCTCTATCAGTGTGCAAAATATCAATGTGAATTAGTTTGTGTAAAAATGATGAAAGTGCGGATGTTGAGTGTAGTGGACAAGGCACAATTTTAAACTCGATAGATTTGTTATTTTTTGTCATTTTCCGGGGAGCCCAAAATGTAAATTGTGCATTGGAATTTCACACATCGGGATCATCTTTTTTAGACTATGAAATCTCATTTTCAATTTTCACAAATGGGATACACGTAGCCCCAGGTCTCAAACAATATTTCCAAAATGGGATTACATGCACCTGGTGTTTTTGCCACGTCCTCCCAGGGCTGGTCCTGAGATTTCGAGAGCCCGGGTCGAAACTAAAATTTTAGGGCCCTCTTATTATAATTTTTTTCGCATGTATGAGATGATGAAAAAAATACTTTAAGTATATCCAACTGCAATATCCATATAAAAATAACAATGTTTACATGATACCTTAAAATTTTCTCCACCAATTCCTAAAGCAAAGTCATTGACGATGGATCAATATCAATCTCGTCCATGAACTTCTTCTCGGAGTTGTCAAACCATTTAACCTCTCCCAAGACTCAAATAGTTCTTCAATAATTTCAACTTTGAAAAGTTTCTATCAGCCGATGCAACGGTCACGGGCTTAGTAAATAGGATCCGATAAGCGATAGAAATATCAGGACTGCAGCTTGCTCCTACAAATAAGAACAACAACTACTAATCAAAATTCAGAACGCGAATTAGGGGCGAGCATATAGTAGAATTCCAAGAAAACTGCCGCGAGCGTTCTTACCTTCTATTTTAATCTAATATATGGTTGATTGCCCATTGAAGACGACCGGATTAGAACTGCCGACTGCGACGGCCGATGGCCGGCGGACAGCAGGCATCACCGCAGTCCGCAGGAGGGCAGCAGGCAGCATATCGTCCCGTGGTCGGCCGGTTGCGAGGGAAGGAACCAGGCGGCCTGGACGATAGGCACGGAATCCAGGCGTCAGGCTCAGGCAAATTGGTGAAGTATCGATAGATGGAACGGATTAGATGGAACAGATTTCAGGCGCTGACTCAAGTCGTGGCCAGCAGGCCGAATTGGAAGACAATAGGAGAAAAAAAAGGCCCAGTTGTAGACCAAGCCCATCTAAAATATGGTCCTAATTTCTCTGGGCCCGGGGCGGCCGCCTCGCCAGACCCTCCCAGGGCCGGCACTGGTCCTCCAAATCGACCTGCCAAGTGGATCTTATATTTTTTTCTTGAAAAAAGGTTCAAACACTGGCCTTTGCTCAAAAAGATGCACGCAAAGATTTACATGTCATTACAATTGCACTCGACCGCTGGTGTTTATGTTACAAAGCCCTAATAGGCGGTGTTTTGTTACCACGATGAGAAGCGAAACAATAAGTAGTAGTGCAATGCAACCACGCCTGGCGATGCATGCATGATTGGGTGAGGGGGATTATCACGCGACGGTTGTGATGAGTGGAGGGCTCCCTACCATGTGTTGCGCTCATTCAAGACACATACCGGATGATAGTACTTCCTCCGTTCCATCTTCCATGAAGGTTGTTTGAAATTTATCAAAATTAGACATATCTATATATTATTTATTGTCTCAATTCATCTAAATTTCGATTAATTTAATCTTCATGGGACGGAGGAAGTAATAGTAGTAAGCGATCCATATGAATCGAGATCAGATGTCACACGTACATTGCCCGGTGGTACTTATGTGGCACCAGGTGTTGTATCTTAGGTAAGATACAACCTTTACACGAAGTCATATGTAAAAAAGAGTGAATAGCCCAATCACATGTGTACATATCACCAAAATCATTAAATGTAGATACAACACTTAAGAGACAATCCATTGTAGTAAAAGTTATTTCTTAAGCATTTATTTTACCTATAGTAATACTACTCCGTATATTAAGATACTACACCCTATTGTGGAAGGCTTTATTATCGATGCATGGACTGTTCACTCAAATGCTTGATTCTGGAATCTGTGTGGGGGATCATTTTCGAATCGTGCGTATGTCACGCCAGATCGCAGGTCTCTCTCCTGTACATATGTGCCTGCCAGGCTGCCACCTCGCTTGATTGCATCTCAACGATGTGCACTTATGTACGTGCCCCCTCGCTTAATAATTTCAACTGCAATTTGCGACCGAGATCGGTCGACGATTACGACCCATATGGCCCTACGCATCTATGCACGTGGAGTAGAGTAGATGGCTATGTATGCAGACGAACGGCCAGCCGAAACGTGTGCATATGCTGATACTGGCCCCTCTCTTCTCTGTCTTCGTTACTAGTAGTACATCTATCTCAAGGGTTTAAAGCTTTTTTTTTTTTGAAAAGTCAAACGAAGTAAAATATAATTAAATTTTTAGAAGAATCTGCGAATAAATGTGATATTTTGTAGATAACATATGAAAATATATTTTATTATCTATCTAATGGTATTGATTTTGTATTTTTTATGTTAATGATTTTTTGAAAACACTTGGTCAAACTTGACATAGTTTGACTTTCTGAAAAAATATTGGCCTTAAGACTTGGATGGAGGTAGTATTTTGTAACGCTAGCATGCATGTTATTTCATTTAATTCTCAAACATATTTATGATGTTTGTTGGAGGAGGTATATCAAAAGTACTCCCTTGGGAAGTACCCGGATGCATCTGGGTGCACATGCACCCGGCTTCACCAATTTTGCAAAAAATGCTATTTAATAATCTAAAAAAATTGAAATAATTTTTTCCCGTACATATTATGTTGATATTTGTGTAAGTTTTCATGGAAATCGTCCACCTCCCTCCCACCTTGCCATAATACAATGCACATTAGTTTTCACGAAAGTCAAATTTCACTAACTTTATTAAGTTTTTTGAGAAAAATGTCTATATCTACAATACCTAATTTATACCATATTTAAATATATTTGTGATGAATCTGGTGGTATTGATTTGAGATTCTGAATGTTGATATTTTTTGAGATAAATTTGGTCAAAGTATACACGGTTTGACTTCGAAAAAATCTTATAGGCACTATATTTTGGCAGAGAGGGAGTAAAATGCAAAGGCGGACCCAAAAGTGTTTAGAAGCCTGCACACACAACAAGCTCGAGTCAAATTCTAAGAAATAAGCAAGAAAAGAGGCCATATTTTCTCAAGGCATCCATCACTGAAGCCCAGGCAAGTGCCTGGGCAACAGGGACGCTGGGTCCGCCTATAATAAAATCCACTACTCTCCATATCAAGCAAGCGAAGGGATATGAAATAAATAAATAATCGATGCATGGATTCCTCTGAATGACAAAGGACCCCATTCCAATTGCTTATATCGAAATTATCCTTTGTGGGCGAAACTTTTCTTATGCAGGAACAATAAATATCTTTGTAATTAGAGGCACCTTCAGCTTGCACAAGTATTTTTTTCGGAACCTAGTACAGCCACTTTCATAGTATGTATACATTGATTTGACAGTAAAATGACCCGATCCAGTTAGCTTCCGTTTAGAAGTATTTGGCTCTTCAGAACCTTGAACCCCCATCAACCTCTAAACTAAATGAAGCCACACACTCCACTTGTCCCACGTCAAGAATCGCCTAAAACCTATGTTTAGCGGTGTAACATTTTTATGAGGCAAACAATTATACAAAAATGGTTATTGTTTAGCCACTAAATTTTCACCTGGCCATGAATCTTTGAAATACCTGTTATCACCAGAATTTGACCGGATCAGAGGTGGGCCGCGATTAAGATGGGCTTGAAGAATATACACGGAAGAAATACATGAATCGGCCTTGTATACAAAGTTTGGGCTAGTTTGCCCGTGTATCTGTAAATATAGTAGGATACGTGTCGGTTAGATAGAATTTGGCTCGTGCACGGTTGGGATTATTCCCACGTTAGAAAGTCCATGGACTATAAATATGTATCTAGGGTTATTGAGAAAAACAACAATCACGTTCATCACAAACCAATCTAGGCGCATCGCCAACTCCCTTGTTTCGAGGGTTTCTTCCGGGTAAGCATCATGCTGCCTAGATCGCATCTTGCGATCTAGGCGATACACGTTTATTCGTTGTTCAAGCGTTGCTCGTGCTCGAAGCCTTGTTGATGGCGAGCAACGTAGTTATCATAGATGTGTTAGGGTTAGCATTGTTTCATCGTATCATATGCTTTCGTCCATGCAACCCTTAGACGTCTAGCCGCCCTTACACCTATCTTAGGTGTAAGGGCGACACCTCGCTTGATCATCATTTAGTAGATCCGATCCGTTATGATTGCTTCTTGTTCTTCAAGGATTAGTTTAATATCTGCATAGTTAGGCCTTGCAAACGGGTTGAAGGATCCAGTAGCACGTAGGGTGTAGTTTGCTAACCCTAGATGAGATGTTCCGGGGATCAACTTCATGTTGGTTTTTAGGCCTTGTCTAGGGTCGGTTTATTATCACCGTGCGTGGCTGCCAGGCTCAATCACGCGTAGGATGTTCCGATTATGTGGTGAAAACCCTAAATCGTCGTAGGTCGTTTTAGCTTTATATTGATCAAGCGGGACCACCATTTATCGTATACCTCATACGAATCATGGGTGGATCGGCTCCTTGAGCCGATTCACGGGACAACCTCGATAGCCGATCGAGGCTCGTATTTAATGTTTACGTGTATGCCATGCGAGAAACTAAGCGAAGCAAATCCATCACCTTCACGACCAGGTATAGGTCAGGTGGCACGCCCTTGCACCAACATCGGACGTGCGTGCCGAGGCTTTGCGGGCCGTCGCTCGAGGGACCAGGGCCAGCCGCAGTCCTGGGAGCCTCCCGGCTCTACTGTGTTGCCCGTCGTTGCTCGCCGGTGGGTTTCTGACCGCAACAATACCGAGTTCGCAATTCATCACCAATAACGAAAGTGCTTCGGTCCAAAAACATCCCTTTAACTTTTATGAGTCCCTTCCACAAGGGAGGGTCCATAGGTTTAAATTAGCCTGTACTTGAGATAAATTTTGTGACACACATATTTACTATGTAGCGACTCTTACCACACTATCCTTATCGAGTAGTTTAAGTAGTCATATGCTGATTAAACACCTTTTCTTTATATCCAACACCTCAATGTGCAGACCGCTTTTGTCTTTGGGACGACAAGCGATGTTCCATTTCATCAACCAATATTTTTCTTAATTTGGTCACTTTGTGGAAAAATAAATCTTGACCGATAAAAGTCTAATATTTGCTTTAGCCCTTTAGGTAATTAAAATATAAATAATAGAAACATCAGAAGACTGCGGTATAATTTATTAGTACAAGCTGATATATATATATATTTCCAATAAAACACATTTCTACCCTACTTTTAATTACTAATAAAACCCTTACAGGTTCAGCATATAGAAGTATTTGCTGGGATACCAGCATATAGAAGTGGGACAATTAGGATATATGACATTGAATTTTATTTGACTTTTATTATTCTACTCTCTACTTTTCTTTTTTCCTTTTAAAAAAATCTGAATTCGATTATCCCACTTGTCCCGCTTCCACATCTGACATCCCTATACGAAACGATCAAAATTTTTTTAACAACCGAGACAACCTATATGCATGTGAGAAAAGGGAAGGGGTCCGATCATTGCATACGGAGTGCAGCAGAGCGTGCCTCATCATGCCTTGAATCATGTAGTATAGTTATTGGTTGGTCGATAAATTGATGCAACTTATAGCGATGTGGCACCAAACATAGCTATAGCGTGCTGGCCTTAAAGAGACAGATCGATACTACTTAAGCTTATGAATATGCATGCATAAATACGAGACACCCTACCACCAGTTGATCATGAGTTCATCACTTTCTTTACATTTACAATTCAATCTCTAGCTAGCTAGAATACTCTAGCAGTCGAGCCTCGAGGTTGATCGACGATGGGGTTCGTGTCGTTGCTGGTGGTGGCATTGATGCCGGTGATGGAGGTGCTCCTGGTGGTCCTCCTCGGCGCCTATCTCGCCTCTGGCCGGTGCAACCTCCTCACCGCGGCCGCCCGCGCCGACATCAACCGCGTCGTCTACGCCGTCTTCACGCCCGCGCTCATGCTCGCCAGCCTCGCCAGGACCGTCACGCTCCAGGACGCCATTTCATGGTCCCTTGCATTCTTACTGCTCCCGGCTTTATAATTGACAACCAATTCGCAAAAAAAAAAGAAGCATGACATGCGTGATCACTGGAATTCAGGTGGTTCATGCCAGTGAACATCGGGATCATCTTCCTGACCGGCGGAGTCCTCGGATGGGTGGTGGTGCTCCTGCTGCGGCCGCCGCAGCACCTCCGGGGGCTGGTCGTCGCCTCCTGCTCGGCCGCAAACTTTGGGAACTTGCTGCTCATCGTGATCCCGGCGGTGTGCCGGGAGGACGGCAACCCGTTCGGCGGCGGCGACGTGTGCACTGACCGAGGCCTCTCCTACGCCTCATTCTCCATGGCGGTAACAATTCACTTCTCACTTCTCAATGGTCAATGCATCATATGGATTTGATAACATGCAGTTTAACGATCGATCAATATAAGTAGTAACTAAGATACATGATCGATGCTAGCTCGGAGGACTATACATCTGGACTCACACGAACAGCGTGATGAAGAGGTCCAGCGAGCTGTACCGCAAGACCATGATCACACACGAGGTTCATGATCCCAAGGACTATTTGGTGAGGTCAGAGGAAGAGCCCTGCAGGAAACAAGACGCCGAGGAAGACGACGGCGACGAGGAGGAGGGGGTTGTCTCGCTACCATCGGAGAGCAGCTCTGGCGTCCATGAGAAGGAACAGCGCCCAACTTTTTCACTAGTTTCACTGTTTCAGTACTGCTCCGAAAGAACTGTCCTGATTCTGAATTAATTTTCTCACATGCAGTTACTGGCGCCGTTGCTGCCTACTGGTGACCACCAACGTTCCGGTTGCAGCAATAACACGAGCGGCAACAGCATGTGGGACAAGCTGAAACATGGCGCCCACCAGATCGTCGAGGAGCTCACCGCGCCGCCTACTGTCGGTGCGGTAAGTTCACTGTCACAAGATGCAGAACGACTATATAATATATATGCATTCTCTTTGTCATTGTCGCCGCTGTCGTCATGAGTTCTGAGCAGATCACCACCCTCAGAGGAGGCAGATATGTCTGGAGCATAGAAGCTGAAATGAGCTCTCTAGCTAATTGCAAGGTGCTGGGCTTCATTGTTGTGGTAGTGCCCTGGCTGAGATCTACATTTGCCGGCAAAACGCTCCCCTGCTGGTCGTGCAAAACTCGCACAAACTACTTGCATTTGGCCTTTCTTTTTATCAATTCCATTAAACCAATTGGTAAATATATTTGTGATATTGGCTGGAGGTGGTGTATTAAAAGTAAAATAGACAATTCTACGTATAAAGGGAGCGGAAGGACATGAAATAAGTAAATGTTCGACGCATTTTTTACAACCACACAAATTCCATAGCTAGATTATCCGTTGTGAGCAAAACATTCTTAGGAAGAATCCACGTAATGATCTTTTTTTAGAGGCACCTTCAGCTTCAACACGTATTTTAGAAGTAACCTACAATTGACACTTATAAAGTATGCATACATTGATTTGACCATAAAAATGCCCAGATTCAGTTAGCTTTCAATTAAAAGTATCAGTCTCTTCAGAAAGATGAAACCCATCAATCTCTAAACTCAATGAAGCCATGCACTCAGCTTGTTCCCTGTCAAGGATCACCTAAAACATATGGTTAGCAGTACCTCCGATGGAACATTGGAAACCATAATATGTTTATGTTGGACAATATTATACAAAGATGAGTATTACTGAGCTAATGGATGGTCCCCTAGCCATGTTTCTTCCTAAAACCGAGTGCTCAATCCATCACCAATGATGAAGGGCTTCAGTTAAAAAACGTCCCTTTAACTTTCACGAGTCTCTTTGAGAAGGAAAATTCAGTAGGGTTAGCCTATACTTGAGATAAAAACTTATGACGTAGTAGACATTTATTACTCCATCTTTCTCAATTAACTGACTTAACTTTATCTAAATATGTATGTATTTTTAGATAAAGTTGAGTCAATTAATATGGAATGAATGTGGTATGAAGCAATTCCCATCATGCTCATCCTTATTGAATAGTTAGTTTAAACAATCACCTGCTGAGTGAAAACTTGTTCTTTATATTGAGCACATCATGCCTAGGTCGTCTTGGTCTTTGGGCGACAAATGATGTTCCATTTCGTCAACCGATACTTTCTCTTAAATTGATCACTTTGTCAACACAAAAATTGAACCGATAAAAGTGAAGATAAATAGAAACATCGGAAAACTTGGACATAATTTAGTAGTACAAGCCGGTCTCTCCGTCTCTCTCTGTAGGAGAGTAGATTTGCCTAGCTAGAAAACCAACCGTCTTCTAATGGCTTTCATCATTATCATGCATCCATTTGACCATGATGAAGGCAAAGTCGGTTGCCAACTCTTGGGTAGATCTCTCCCCCATAATCTAGAGACTAGAACTTACGGTGGAAATAACTCATATGTTAGATATGGCAGATGAGTATAGAAGCTGAAATGAACTCCCTAACTGACAGGTGCTAGGCTTCATTGTTGGGGTAGTGCCATGGCTGAGATCTACATTTGTCGGCAACGACGCCCCCCTGCGGGTTGTGCAAGACTCGCTCAAACTACTTGGGTATGCAAATGCAGTGTGTCTCATGTCCAGTTTACAGTTCAAACAGTGTGTGAAAAGTAGTATATATATGGATGATGATTGTTGAAATTCTCGTTTCATGCAGAGATGCCGCCGTACCCTGTGTCACCCTCATCCTCGGTGGAAACCTCACTAAAGGTACGACTCTGAGTGACTCTTCGTGCAGGCTTACCTGGACTTTACACTGGCATTTGGCAGTTGTCTGAATGATGGTGTCGTCGCTCGTCAGGCGTGCGCAAGACGACGGTGTCGCGGTGGGTGATCGCGGCGATCATCTGCGTCCGGTACGTGATCCTGCCCATGGTCGGGGTGGTGGTGATCAAGTCGGCGCGCACACTCGGCTTCCTGCCGCCGGACCCGCTGTACCAGTACGTGCTGATGCTCCAGTTTGCCCTGCCTCCCGCGATGAGCATCGGCACCATGGCCCAGCTCTACGACGTCGCCCAAGAGGAGTGCTCCGTCATCTTCCTGTGGACATACCTCATGGCCGCCCTTGCGCTCACCGCCTGGTCCACCGTCTTCATGTCAATCCTCGCGGCCTAGACATCCGAAATTCAACCTGGCTTTGCTGCCACCAACATGTAGTTCGTCTATGGGTTTTTTTCTTCAAAAAAACCGGGTCTCTACCTACATTTATGAGGTCACCAATCTGAAAGCAACAATATTTCATAGGATGATCATACAATTACGGATGTAAAGTACTCCTATTAATCAACCATGGAGAATACCAGTGGTGAATCTAGGATTTTACGTTAGGGTGAGACAACTACACAATTTTTTTCCAATACCTTTATATGTACATGTGTTTACAGTAAAGCGCAACGAAAATAGAAAAAACTAACAACCAAAGGCGGCATAAACTCAACGATTATGTCTCGGTGGATAAAGAATACACATACCCGCAATTTTCAAGTAGCGGCGGCAATGGCAACAGTGAGGCATATTTAAATGGAACAGAAGTTTGCTCTTCCACGGCAAGATATGCAATCTTCTTTGCTGCATGTTTCTTAAAAAGATGAAATATTTCAACCGTTCTGCAATAAAAAAAATACAAACTAATTAATCAAACATCTATTTCCATATTCTTTGATCACTAATGAAATCACTGTCGCAAATCTATGATGAAAAAAGGTGCAGAATTAAAGAAGAGAAATGGGACATGGAGCTAGTACCTAGCACTACCAGTCCCGCACCGGACGCCTTGAGAGTATGGTTCCTAATTTACCGGTGCATGACTCGACCTGATCTAGAAAGAAACTTGACTGCTTAGAGCCTCCACCGGCGCGCTCCAAATAGTCACCGGCAGGGATGCCGGCACTGCTGTATGGGGGGCGCCGACAGTGCATCCTTTATTTTGGGGACGCTGTTCCCACACCGGCGCCTCCCATATGGCGGCCCTCAAAACTTTTTTTTTCGATTTACATATTTTGAAATAACATATCACTCACATTTTATTGATACCATATTCAATTATTCATACAATCACATAAATAGTACTTAAATTATTCAAACAATCAAACAAATGGAAATTAAATTATTCATGGAATCAAACAAATGGAATTTAAATTATTCATACAATCAAGCACATAGAAAATAAATGATGCATTGTTGGCGGCTCCTCTCCTCGCCCACTGATGCGCAGATCCACCTGAAGTTGAGCACGAACACCTGCATCTCGAATTTCATGATGCATGTGAAGAAAAGCGGCACATTCTTGGGATGCATGCTCTACCTCGGCAAGAGGCTCTTGATAATCAAATGGTTGATCATCATGCACAGGTTCATCACGCTCGCTCTCAATGATCATGTTGTGCATGATCACACATGCGTTAATCACCTCCCACATCTGAGACTCAGACCAAGTGAGAGCTGGGTACCTGACAACGGCGAAACACTGCTGAAGCACCCCAAAAGCATGCTCAACATCCTTGCGAGCTGCTTCCTGACATGTTGCAAAATAAACGTCCATCTCCGAAGCTGGAGACGGGATTATTTTCACAAATTTAGCATATGTCGGGTAGATACCATCAGCTAGATAGTACCCCTTGTTATATGCGTGGCCGTTTACCTCAAAGTTCAGGGCAAGAGCTTGTCCCTCGGCTAGCTTGGAAAATACCGGAGAGTGCTGCAACACGTTGATATCATTGTTTCTTCCTGCCATTCCAAAAAATGCATGCCAAATCTAGAGGTCATGGTCTGCCACCGCCTCAAGAATGACACCGTACTCACTCACCAGTATGCCCCTTGTAGATCCCCTGCCAAGAAAAAAGGCAATTCTTCCAGCCCCAGTGCATGCAGTCAATGCTTCCGAGCATCCCAGGAAACCCTCTTGCTCCAGCTTTTTCCAGGATCTGAGCTGTATCATTTGCCCTTGTTCCTCACAAATAGTCTTTAGCAAACACCGCTATGGTGGCTCGGCAAAACCAGTAGAGAGTCTTCGAACATGTCGACTCCGCCATCCGTAGATAGTCATTGGTTGTATCTGGAGGAGCTCCATATGCAAGACAACACATTTCAGCAGTGCACTTCTGAATTGAGGTGAAGCCCCACAAATCTGTGCAATCTTGGTTGGCCATGAAGTAGTCGTCGTACTCCCCGACGCCGTAGACAATCTTCATGAACATATCCGTCTTCATCCTAAACCGGCGCCGAAATTCCTTCGGCGAATGAGTCGCATCGTCGTTGAAGTAGTCGGCGTCAAGCAGCATTGCGCCGGCTTGACGATGCGACCGAAGCACGGCGAAGAAAGGCTAGCGAACGCGTAACATACTCGTCAGAATCAGTTGTTGTTGTTGCCGTCGGACAACCTCAGCGTTATGTTCCTCCGTGAACAGTTGTACCATCATCTCGTCGTTACTATCCATCGCGGCAATCCGACGAACACCTTGCGGGCGGGGGGGGGGGGAGGGGTTTGCCGCGGTGGCGGCGAGCTCTGTTCTGGGCGAAACATCGGCCGCCGGTCGAGGGGGTGGCGGCCGTGTCGATGGACGGTGGTTCATGGACAGGCGGCGGTGTCTATTGCAAGCAGGGAGGGTGCGATGGCGACAACGACGATCTAGAGGGGTGGGAGTCGGCTCGGGCGTGGGTAGGAGGTAGGGAAAGCGGTGCAGGAGGAGCCCGCTCGGTTTCTAACGTACCGCGAGGCGCCGGCGTGCTCGATCCGCGCCCTCTACGAAGGGGCCGACATGGGGTTGCCAGCGATTCTATTGGGCTCGAAAACTAGCCGGCGCCTTTTAGGATGCATCGGTGCAAGCTCAAAAACCACGCTGGTCCGCAAAACACTATCGGGACCGCAATGAGGCGCGCCGGTGGTTATGCCGTGCTCACCTGCAGACCGCAGTGCCGCCGGTTGCCATGGTCATCTACCGTCGCAGGTCGCCCTTAATGCGGTGCCCCGCCCTTCTTTTTCCCAAGATCGGAAGTCAAGGCCCGTGTCTCTGCCATCTGGCGATCAAGACTGTCATTTTAGGTAAGTGAGATGCCGAGATTGATCGGTAGTTTGGTTTTTTTTTTTCGAGAATAATCGGTAGTTTGGTAGGTTCCTTCGGGGATAAATTTTAGCTGCATGGGCTGGGCCTAATGCATTTTTCTTTTCTCACAAAATATTATGGACGAATAAACCGATTTTCTTCACCCCACCCATACACCCTACCGGCTCCGACCTGGAGATACCCCGGTTGGTAGGAGCCAGAGTAAATTTGAGGTCGATATGCATTTTTTTCCTTTTTCTTTTCTTTTTGTTGGTTTTTTCCTTCCTTTTTCAAAAGAGAAGCTTCACCACCTACTGAAAAATTGGGTTGGAGGTATGCAGCTGGGTCGACAAGTGGCATGCATATGTGTATAGACTTGCTGCTGCTGATGATTCCTCAGTTTTGTTCGCTTTAGTATATTGATCAACCCTATTCATCATGTTTTTTTAGGGTGAAGTAGGGACTTTATTCATTAGCAAATAACGGTACATAGTCCAGTGGGGTGATCATCAGCCACAAACAAGAAAACGCCACAAAGAGTGTTCCGACAGCTTTTTATCGGGCTCTCGTTATACTCGGGCATCACCACTATGGTGCTGACCTACTCAAGTTATACTACCTCTGTTTGTAAAAGAAAAATCTTAGAATTGTTTAAATTTGGGTCTACATGCACATCTAAATTTAGAAAAATCTAAAACATTTTTTCATGATGAAGGGAGTATATCGTTTACTCTGGCGCTGAGCAAATCGAGGATCAGATTCTGAATTAATTTTACGGTGGCTAGCGCTAGAAGTGGCAAAAGCTTTCCAGTGAGTCTTGATTTGGCAAAACTGAAAATAACACACATCCAGGCTGAGGTGTTTTAACACCCGGGAGCATATATATGCTCCCGGTTTTAAAACAACTTCAAAACACAGTTAAAATATAAAAAATGTTCGAAAAAATTTGATGCATACATGTCGACATCCTATGTGCTCATAAAGTTGTTTAGCTGAAAGCCGATATTTTTTGTGTCGTGTGCAAAAAATATAAAATTTGATGTTTTAAAAAAGCTTTTCAAGCTACATTTATTTATATTTTTTACACAGTCCACTTTTTTATATTTTTTCCGCGGAACTTGGCGTGTGCACTTATAATGTTGATATATATGCACCAAAAATTTATTCTTATTTTTTCAATATTTTAATTTTTTTCTAGATAGCAGGAGCATATGCTCTCATGTTTAAAAATGCATTTCCGACACATCCATCCTCTAGCTATCTAGCTCGCTAGACAGATAACGTGTATCCAAAAATAAAAAATAACGTGTATCGATCAGTCTCTTTGGCTTACTGTTTTCTGCCACGTACTCCCTCCGGTCCTATTTAATTGACTCAGATTTAGTACAAAGTTGTGTTAAATCCGAGTCAATTAAAAGAGACCAGAGGGAGTACATACGTACGTACCTGAAACCAAAAGAGAGCGGGGGAGATCGAATATGGTCCCATCCATCGATGACTAGCCTGCATGCATGCGCCTGCTACACGAGTTGTCTGTCACGGACCACCAATAATAAGAGAAAAGTCTGAAACAAACCTTGACTTAGTAGTGGAGGTCTGAGATGAACCCCAACCTTCTAATCCCTGAAAACACAACCCTGAACTTTCTAATCCCAGTCAATCCCGGCCAAATCTTGGGATCTGCTCGTTTGTGCGTGTGTTTGCTGGTCAACCGGGATTAAACGCCACAATGGGCTAGTCAATGGATTGGATAGTTTTGGCCCATAACTCCAGCATGCAAAACCCTTGGTCCTCGGCATGCTGTGTGCAGTAGCTAGCCTAATCCTCCCCCTTACGACGGCAGCGATGGCGTTCGGCGGCTGATAGATGTGGCCGACAGACTCGTATGTAGAGGACTGAAATCGCAGGTAATCGACACCATAGAGTGCTCTAGTAATGCCCTCAGTTCCCATCCGAGTTTGAGAAGAAAGCCATCTTTCTTTCCTCACGGAAAACAATGGGGGACAATCACCAGTAACTGGTTTGCACATGGTAGGTAAGTGCATCTCCAGTGGCGCGACGCATTTTAGCGTCCGCGGGCGTCCATTTGCGTCGGAACCTTTTGGTCCAAATCGACCGCGCGTCCGTTTACGTCGGGGGTGGCTCCAGCGCCACGACGCATTTTTTTTAGGACGAATCATTTTTTTAAACATGAAACATAATTTACATACTTAAAACATTTAAAAAAAAACCTAAACGCCTACTGCTGCTCATCGTCGCTGTGCTGCTCCTCGTCACTGTCGACCAGGATGAGCTCCGGTATGACGTAGTCGTCGCTGTTGTCCTTCACCTCCTCGCTATGGTACGCGAGCGCCTCCACGTAGTCGTCATCGTCGTACGCGGCGTAGGCTTCATCGTCGTCGTCGTCGTCCTCGCGGTCGTCGGCGTCGTTGAGCTGCGCCTGCTCACGTCGCGTCGGCGCCTGCTGACAACGCGTCGGCGGTGCAGGGCCGAAGGGATAATCCCTGTCGCCCATGAAGCCTGCCCTTCGTCTCCTGTCCGTCTCCGTGGACAGGTACATACGCCAAAGCTCGGAGTCGATGGCGTACGCCGGATCGGCGCGGAGGTCCGCCGGCAGATACCGCCTCCAGCGCCGGATCTCCGCGGTTCGCTCAGGCTCACGCGCAGGTACTGGAGGGATGGGCACACGGCGGCTGCCGGAGGCCTCGAAGTCGTTTTTCTTCCCCATGGCGCTGCGGCGGTGGTGGTGCAAGTGGAGGTGTGGTGTGGGCGAAGGAGCGATGCGGCCGGTGGACTTTTAAGGGCGGTCGCGCGCGGGATACGATGCCATTGAAGGCGGCGCAGAAGCCCAGCCGCCGCCCGCCAGTACGCGCGCAGAACAGGCAGCCGCGCCATTGATGGCGAAGACTGCGACACAGACGCGGAAGCGCTGACCGCCGAGCGGTGCCCTCGGTGCGGACTCGGCGCCGGGCGGGCCCGGTGGAGACGCGAGCGGACACTTTGCGCGTCCGCAGAGACGCAAACCTGGCGCATATTTGGGCCAGGTTTGCGTCTCCGCGGACGGCCCGGTCACTTTGCGTCGCGCCGCTGGAGAGGGTGTCAGACGCATTTTCGGTCAAAGCGGGGTCAAAGCGGACGCAAACGGTCGCTGCGTCGTGCCGCTGGAGATGCCCTAATCAGATTGGATCAGGTCATAGCTAGGCAGCTAGCTACCTTTGTAATGAAAAAAACCGTGATTTGAGTAAAGAAATCACCATGGCCCTCGTCAAGTGCCTTTGGCACTCCAATCCGCTACATTTTATGTTCTGCGTATGCTAAACTACTAATCAATTTGCCTATTGGAGTTATGGGCCGAAACAATCACGTCCATCTACTAGGCTGGACCAGCCCACTTTGGCGTTAAATCCTGGTTGACCAGCGCCACATGAGTAAACACACGCGCAAACGAGCAGATCGCGACATTTGGCCGGGATTGACCGGGATTAGAAAGGTCAGGGTCGTGTTTTCAGGGATTAGAAGGTTGGGGTTCATCTTAGACCTCCACTATGAAGTGAAGGTTTGTTTCAGACTTTACTCCAATAATAATGCATGTTGGTAGCTCAGTCACATGATCCAGGGCCCAGGGGCATCCGTATGCATGCAACCACGTCGTATCTTAATTATTATCAGCCATATATTACACATACATATTCCATAGCTTATTATCATTCATATATTTCATCCGGCAAGCAAACTAATACGTGTATAAATTTGTTATTCGGTTCTCCGTTGGAAATTGAAACGTACTTCGCCTATTTTATAATAGTGGAAAATTTGCCCGTGCATTTATGTAGGTTCATTTTATTTAAATAATTATTAACATGAAGAATTTATTTATTGGAAGCCAGCTTTTTTTTTTGATGTGACAAAACATTTTTGATCTTGATATGGTTACCGTAAACATTACGGTGGATTCCTTCACGACTGTTATCCTAGGGTTAAGGGCATGAGCTATGGGGGCAGTCACATGTTGCTTCCCCATCAACTCCACCTAGGAAAAAAAGTCATGGAGCATTGGTTCAGGAAAAAAACTTCCATCGCATTGATCTGAGGCAACCATCTCTCTGGACCCATCCTTTTCTCTTTACAGATTCTGTACCGTGTACAGTTCATCTTCTTCCCTTCACCTTTCTCTTCTCTCTCCTCCCTTTTCCTCTCTCCACCCTTTCTCTGCCAAGGAAGCGGCCTCTTCTGCAAGCGACTCTGGCGCTCTGCGGGGCGACTGGTCTGACAATCCGAACCTAGCTGGACTGTGGGGAACCTGCTTGGGGCGACGCGTTGGCCATGCCCTAATAGTGCGGAAAGCAAATCCCGAACAGGGAGGTCATGGTTACGTAAATATTTTAGACGCTTTATCTTTGCCATTGGCAAACGAAAGCGAATGTCGAGATTCAGGATGGCCATAGTCATTTGAAGGTTCATTAGGAACTGGGTAAGGCTATACATTGGCTACGAAACTTTAGAATCGGATATGGGCCATATATGCTATTAGAACCCAGGCTCCCTGGACGTAATCAACTATGTACACTATGGACGTGCAAATTTTTAATGTGAAATAACTATGTACACTATGGACATGCAAAAGGACGTAATCAACTATGTACACTATGGACGTGCAAATTTTTAATGTGAAATAACTATGTACACTATGGACATGCAAAAAAGATAAATTGAACAAATTTATATAGTATATTTTAGCTGCCTAGCAAACTATAGGTGCATATATTTGTTCTTCTGTTCTCCGTTGGAAGTTGAAAAATACTTCCCCTATTTTACAATATAAACAGTGGCAGAGCTATAAAAAAACTGTTGGGCAGATTAAGATAGAGGAGAACACAAAAATAAATTGTAGAACATACTACCTATCTTTTGTAATCTGTGTGAATTAACTAGTATTATGTATATCTTTTGTTTACAATCGTTAGGATCTGTTTACGGGAACTGGTCAAGGAGGCTCCCAATTCTAGAAGAATTTACACAAGATTAAACACCTTTTCATAGTGGGGGCTGAGCATGATGTTAGGGACGGAGTTCACACAAACTTCTGGATAGATTGATGGCTGGGTAATGCCCCCCTCAAGGACACCTCCCCCCTCCTCTTCGCTATATGTGACAACCAGTCAATCTCGGTGGCCAATGCCTAGCACAATTCTGAGCTGGAGATCCGCTTCCGCCGCTCACTGCATCAGGAGGGCTTGCACCAGTGGCGGGAAGTATTGGCTCGGGTGGACTCCGTGGAACTTTGTCCTAGGCGCGACAAGTTTTCATGGTACTTGGAACCTTGGGGTAAATTCTCTGTCAAGTCCATGTACGTCGAGCTCTCAGAAGGCACGACGGTAGCTCACTTCAAAGACATGTGGGAAGCTAAAGTACCTATTAAGAACAAAATCTTCTCCTGACATCTTGCTCTTGATAAACTCCCCTCGAGCCAACAGATCGTCATCTGCCACGGCTCTTCCAATGGTTCCTGCTTGCTTTGTGAGACCCTTGAGGATGCCAATCATATTTTCTTCTTCTGTTCTATAGCCCAATTTGCTAGGTCCGTGTTGCATCGGTTGCTGGGGTGTAACTAGCGCCCCGCCAATTTTGCCCAATTCCATGTCCTTCTGTCGAGTTTCACGGGATATACGCGGAAGATTCTTTGGGCTTTATGCCTCACCCAGTCCTAGGCTTTATGGAATACGCGCAACAACCTTACCATTGAGAAGAAAACTATCACTCACCCCACTGACATAATCTATAAACTATTATTTTCTTGCAGTTGTGGAGCCTCAAATTCAAAGCAAAGGAAAAGGATGGACTAAGCTGGATGGCGCAAGAGCTAAGGGAGTTGTATGTGTCCGTGAAGCCAACAAGATGAATACCTAGTACTCTTTCCCACGTTTGATGCTCGGCATGTTAGTGGGGAGGCCGATCCATGTGTTCTCTTTCTTTATGTGTTTTTGGCGAAGCTATAGGCCCAACATATTATGGTGTTTGTAAACCTTAAATCCTTCTAGCTTTATTAATTTAAAGTGGGCATTATATATATGCCTTTTATCTAAAAGAGGAGTACATGGCTTGCCTTCCCCATGACACCAGCCTAGTACTAAATTGTAATTTGTGAACATCAATATCTATTGAAAGTTTGACCTAAAAAATTCCTAACTAAGAATTTCAGATGTTATAGTCTCCCTACAAGAAATTGGTACCATGGAGGTATATGTGTGTTCTTGCAGTTGCTAGGTACATTGCCAAATGGAGAAGAAGTGTGCAACAACTGGAGGTTCATCGTGCGCTTTGCATGGGTGGCTGGGTCGCTAGCTCGCTGCTATTAGTTGCATGGCACTCAGGGCCTTGTTGTCGTAGCCGGGTCACCGCCCCTACTTTCTGCTAGACGCTCGCCTCTCGCTGATTGAGACTAGTTAACCATACGTTACCAAAATACCTTCTCGCCTACCACCTATAAAGGGCACCCTTCATCTTTTACCAAGCTACTCAAGCCTATAAATGAACACCAAGGACATGTAAGGAATTCACATTTACTTAAAACAAATAAAGGGATGGGCACTATACCTCCAAGACTCTTTCGATGAGCTCCAAGATTGAGTTTGAGGGTCTATCCTGGCTTGAATTGACGCCGAGGATGAGCAGTTTGGAGTTGGCCTTTGGGAGGGTCACATGCCTCAAGCCATCGCTCAAGCCCGCTCGCCTTACTCCTAACATAGGAGTAGGTCACGCTGCGTCGAGGCAAGTGTACAACGAACTTCACCACGTGGCTGTGTACACATCCCGAACACTTGTTGCGACTATGTTGCTAACAACACACCCTAATCACACGTTTTTTCATAACAAGAACAATATCTAACCATTTTAATGCATTTTATATGTTTCCATGCATATTAACACAAAATTATGATGTTTCCTTTATGTTTACAGATACATTCACCCATGAACAAGTTGGAGTGCAAAATGACACTAGTGTGATCTTATTTTTTCGCATCTTATTTCATGAGTGTAAGAAGGTATATTATTTTTCACGAGAAGTCTTAATTTCATAAACATAAAAAATCTTCTTGATTAGCCAGATATGATGAGATCATATCTATTAGCATTGGGATGTATATATGTATTAATGCATTTCTCCTTTTCCTTCTTTATATTCACCCACAAGTTGATCTACGTAACTCTCCAATGAATATTTTCATTTTGGAAATAGTGACATAGGCATCCCCAATGGGCCTGCCGAAGATAGTACCCGGGGTTTACTGAAGGCCCACTACTCGAAGAATAAGAAGATTCGGAAGCCCAAGATATTGTTAAGGAAAGCTAGAGTTGTAATAGGAAGTAATATTTGTAATCTTGCGGGAGGAGTTAGAAACCTACCCGAACTCTGTAACCTGTACGATATGAATCCCTCGACACCACCTCCTATATAAAGGGGGGTCGAGGGACAAAGAGATCATCGAATCATTGTTTCTCAAACCCTAGTTTTGTAATCGTCGAGTACTTTTCGGCTGAAACCTTCGAGATCTACTTGCCCTCTACTTCCAACTAAACCCTAGTCTACAACTCGTAGGCATTGATAAGTTAATACCTTGTCAATTGGCGCCGTCTGTGGGAACTAGAGGCGTCAAGGATCCGATCTCGATGGCACGTTCAAGATCGTCGACTTCATCAACCGCAAACAACGCAATGGATCGAGGTAAACAGATCGCAACTGGTCTTGTCGAATTTGTTCCTCACCCACCCTCCCGTTTGGATGCATATGCACATTTGGAGGAGCCTATGGAGATGACGTTCGGAAGGTTTCACTTTCGCGTCGAAAAAGAAGGATTGTATCGTGTCGAAATTCCGATTTCGTCGGGATCGTCGGCGGTCGATTCCGATTTTTCAAGTTATACATCGTCAACCGAATCAGGAGAGGAAGAAACTTCGTCGTCACGCTTCATCAGCACCAGTGCAAGAGAAAAACTCGCCAAGATCTTCAGCGACATGTCGTTTGAGTCATCTGCGGACTCCTATATAAGCGATGGCTCCAGCGAGTGTCGACGGCTACGACTTCATCGACAAATCTACTACAATGGGCAAGGTCTTTACCAGTCTAAACGATGGTGTCACCAAACCCAACATAGATCTGAATATAAAGCATCATCAGATTTATGTTATCGGAGAGCCAAGCCGTGACCAGGAGGAAACATCTGAGGCTTTCGACGATTTGAGAAATGCATACGTTGATCCCTCTAATCTGCGACAAGGTCTAGGCAAGAAATACGTCGGCCCTGAGCCTCGCGATAGAGTTCAGCTTCCGCAGTGCAGCATGGGATAGAGCCGCAAAAGCTATGGATGGCTCGGAACCAATGGCTACAACAGCCACGCCAGCAGAGTTGCAAGCATATCAATATAGGCTCGCACGAGCCGCAAGGGAATTGCAAAAACGGACGAAGCTTTAAATAGAAGAAAGGAGGCAGCCTCCGCGTCAAGCAGGCGAAGGGCGGAGTTAAGTCGACAATCTGGAACCTCGGGAGATAGCCACAGAGAAGCTCGGAACAGAGCAAGGTCAAGATTGCAACACATACCTGAAGGAGAAAGAGAGTACTTGGTTCAAAATCTCGACATGTCTTTTATGTCGATAGACACAAGAGGGAACATTATCCCCAAGACACCAGAAGCTGGGTATATGGCGACACAAGCCTTTATCCTCGCATCTAGGCCACCTCCAGGAGATCCAAGGGAGGCACTGTACAACATGGCAGTGGCAGGAGCTGAAGCCATGGGAACGGCGTTTGCATCAACACCGCCAGAAGAAGCAGCAAGGCAAAATAGTCCACGACCTGCGGCAGCAGCAGCAAATGTCGAAGGAACAAGTGGAGCAAGAGACACGGCAGCACAAGCAAGGGTAGACAGAGCACGGCAAAGCAGAAGGGAACATCGGTATTCTCCAGAATTAAACGACGAGGATATGTGCGGTTTGCCGTGCTTCACAAGGAGAGTACGAAAAACTCGAGTCCCTTCGGGATTTAAGTTGCTCGATAATTTCAAGAAATTCGACGGCCTGCAAGATCCAGAGGATTGGCTAGTTGATTACCTCGAGACGGTGAAGTTAACTGGAGGGACCAGGGCAACAGCCATGCAAAGCATCCAAGTGCATTTAAGTGGAGCCGCACGATCTTGGATCAAAAAGCTTCCTCCAGGGTCTATCGACAGCTGGGATAGCTTTGAGGACATATTCGTCAAGAATTTCCGATCCACCTGCAAGAAACCCGCGTCTCTAGAGGAGTTACGGGCGTGTCGACAGAAGCCAGACGAGCCAATGAGAAAATATATCCAAAGGTGGAACATCATCAAAAACTCGGCAGAAAATATATCTGACGAGAGGGCAATAGATGCATTTGTCGCAGGGATCAGGCGTGGAGATTTTGTCGAAGATTTGGGAAGAACCAATCCAAAGACAATATCTGCATTAATGGAAATTGCAAACAGATGGGCAGATGGAGAAGATGCTGTCCACAACAAACGACATAGGTCGCCAGAGGAGGACCGCGGTCGAAATTATCAACCAAGGCGACGATTTCCTCGGCAGTACTCGAGTTATGATGCTCCAGGTCAAATCTCGGCTGGTTTCCGAGCAAGTGCAGGAGGAAAAACAGAGATGATTACCAGAGAAGTAATGAGCAACGAGGCGACAATAGAGATGAATCTCGACACAATAGGCAAAATAGCGGGCCAAGGCTCCAGAGGCCTTTTGTGTCTCCCGAAGAAATGATGAACGGGCCGTGTCAAATGCATTTTTTCCTCGACAGCAACGGAAAAAGACAGTCGGGACATCTGCAGAAGGATTGCCGAAATTTCCAGGCAATGCTGAGATATGCAGGGCATGCTAATGCTCAGGCAGCGCAAAGAAATCCTCGAGAACCCAGAAGTGAGGTTCACCTGCCACCTCCTCCCGCGATAACAGATGACAATCGACATCAGCTAAGAATAGCGGCGGCGCCTGCACCACCACCTTACGTTGATCCCAACTCTAAAGGAGCGGTCTCGATGATTCAGAAGGGAAGGCCATCCAATAGAACTCAGAAAGTAATCTCGCGACAGGTGTTCATGGCAGAGAAAATGCCTCCACCAACAGTTGAGTACCTTAATTGGTCAGGGCAAGACATTGGCTTCACCATAGCAGATCATCCGCAGCAAGTTCCTCGACCAGGGCAGTGAGCACTCATACTACCAGCGGTCATCGCAGGATTTGACGTGTCTCGCGTGTTTATAGATGGTGGCAGCAGCCTAAACCTTATGTACGCAGATACATTAAGGAAGATGAATATATCCCTAGCAAACTTGAAACCAACAGACACGTGATACGTCTCCGACGTATCGATAATTTCTTATGTTCTATGCCATATTATTGATGATACCTACATGTTTTATGCACACTTTATGTCATATTCGTGCATTTGCTGGAACTAACCTATTAACAAGATGCCGAAGTGCCAGTTCCTGTTTTCTGCTGTTTTTGGTTTCAGAAAGCCTAGTAACGAAATATTCTCGGAATTGGACGAAACGAAGACCCAGGGGCCTATTTTTCCACGGAGCTTCCAGAAGACCGAAGAACATACGGAGTGGGGCCACGAGGTGGCGACACCACAAGGCGGCGCGGCCCGGGGGCCCGCGCCGCCCTATGGTGTGGCCCCTCGTCCGGCCCCCGACTCTGCCCTTCCGCCTACTTAAAGCCTCCGTCGCGAAACCCCGAGGCGAAAAACCACGATACGGAAAACCTTGCGAGACGCCGCCGCCGCCGATCCCATCTCGGGGGATTACGGAGATCTCCTCCGGCACCCTGCCGGAGAGGGGATTCATCTCCCGGAGGACTCTACACCGCCATGGTCGCCTCCGGAGTGATGAGTGAGTAGTTCACCCCTGGACTATGGGTCCATAGCGGTAGCTAGATGGTTGTCTTCTCCTCATTGTGCTTCATTGTTGGATCTTGTGAGCTGCCTAACATGATCAAGATCATCTATCCGTAATTCTATATGTTGTGTTTGTCGGGATCCGATGGATAGAGAATACCATGTCATGTTAATTATCAAGTTATTACATATGTGTTGTTTATGATCTTGCATGCTCTCCGTTTCTAGTAGAGGCTCGGCCAAGTTTTTACTTTTAACTCCAAGAGGGAGTATTTATGCTCGATAGTGGGTTCATGCCGCATTGACACCAGGACGAGTGACGAAAGTTCTAAGGTTGTGTTGTCGTTGTTGCCACTAGGGATAAAACATTGGCGCTATGTCCGAGGATGTAGTTGTTGATTACATTACGCACCATACTTAATGCAATTGTCCGTTGTTTAGCAACTTAATGCTGGAGGGGTTCGGATGATAACCTCGAAGGTGGACTTTTTAGGCATAGATGCGGTTGGATGGCGGTCTATGTACTTTGTCGTAATGCCCAATTAAATCTCACTATACTTATCATGTCATGTATGTGCATTGTTATGCCCTCTCTATTTGTCAATTGCCCGACTGTAATTTGTTCACCCAACATGCTTTTATCTTATGGGAGAGACACCTCTAGTGAACTGTGGACCCCGGTCCATTCTTTAATACTGAAATACAAATCTGCTGCAATACTTTTTTTTACTATTTTCTCTGCAAACAATCATCTTCCACACAATACGGTTAATCCTTTGTTACAGCAAGCCGGTGAGATTGACAACCTCACTGTTTCGTTGGGGCAAAGTACTTTGGTTGTGTTGTGCGGGTTCCACGTTGGCGCCGGAATCCCTGGTGTTGCGCCGCACTACATCCCGCCGCCATCAACCTTCAACGTGCTTCTTGGCTCCTCCTGGTTCGATAAACCTTGGTTTCTTTACGAGGAAAAACTTGCTGCTGTGCGCATCATACCTTCCTCTTGGGGTTGCCCAACGAACGTGTGAAATACACGCCATCAAGCTCTTTTTCGGCGCCGTTGCCGGGAACCGAAGAAAAGTTACACGACAAAGATTTCTAACTCCCACGTCAACTACACGCCAGCTCTTTTTACGGCGCCGTTGCGGGGAGATCAAGACACGCTGCAAGGGGAGTCTCCACTTCCCAATCTCTTTACTTTGTTTTTGTCTTGCTTTATTTTATTTACTACTTTGTTTGCTGCATTATATCAAAACACAAAAAAATTAGTTGCTAGCTTTACTTTATTTACTGTCTTGTTTGCTATATCAAAAACACACAAAAAAAATTAGTTTACTTGCATTTACTTTATCTAGTTTGCTTTATTTACTACCGCTAAAATGAGTAATCCCGAAGTTGAAGTTCGTTCATTTAAGCAACAAGGGGGAGAATGTTTAAAAGATGCTTGGTATAGAATTAGTGATGCTCATAATAGGTGCACTAAGAAACACTCCACCACTATCCTACTCGGGAATTTTTATGTTGGTATCTCTAGCTGGAATAGATATGTTCTTGATTGTCTCGCGGGAGGTAACTTCCTAGGTGCTCCCGCTTTAGAAGCTAGCTGCATTATTGAGAGTTTATTTGGAACACCACCTGGTTAATGAAACTAAAATTGAAACCTCCCTTGAGGATGTTATGAAAAAATTGGAAACCATAGAGAAAAATTTTCCGAGTGTTGAAACTAAGTTAGAGATATTACTTGATAAAGCCGATGAACTTGATAAATCCTTAGGAGGAATTGATGAAAGAATTAGTGTCCTAGGAACTTGTGTTGACCATGATAATCAAATTAATAGGATTGGCGAACTTGAAAAAGCTATGGGAACCTTGGGTTCAACCTTTTCATCTTTACGAGTTTAGAGAGAAAGCTTATGTGGGAAAGGAGCAAAAGTTTATGTATGTCTCTAAAGTGCCTAAACCAAAGAAATATTATTATAGGCCTAAAATTGACAAAGCCCCTAGTACCACTACAAATGGGGGAGCTTATGATATCAATGCTTCATCTCTCGATGTCACTTGAGATACACTTTCTGCGCCTAGCTGAAAGGCGTTAAAGAAAAGCGCTTATGGGAGACAACCCATGTTTTTACTACAGTATTTTTGTTTTATATTTGTGTCTTGGAAGTTGTTTACTACTTTAGCAACCTCTCCTTATCTTAGTTTTATGTTTTGTTGTGCCAAGTAAAGTCTTTGATAGAAAAGTAAGTACTAGATTTGGATTACTGCGCAGTTTCAGAATTCTTTGCTGTCACGAATCTGGGTCTATCTCCCTGTAGGTAGCTCAGAAAATTAAGCCAATTTACGAGCATGATCCTCAGATATGTATGCAACTTTCATTCAATTTGAGCATTTTCGTTTGAGCAAGTCTGGTGGCCTAATAAAATCCATCTTTACGGACTGTTCTGTTTTGACAGATTCTGTCTTTTATTTCGCATTGCCTCTTTTGCTATGTTGGATGAATTTCTTTGATCCACTAATGTCCAGTAGCTTTATGCAATGTCCAGAAGTGTTAAGAATGATTGTGTCACCTCTGAACATGTGAATTTTTATTATGCACTAACCCTCTAATGAGTTGTTTCGAGTTTGGTGTGGAGGAAGTTTTCAAGGATCAAGAGAGGAGTATGATGCAATATGATCAAGGAGAGTGAAAGCTCTAAGCTTGGGGATGCCCCGGTGGTTCACCCCTGCATATTATAAGAAGACTCAAGCGTCTAAGCTTGGGGATGCCCAAGGCATCCCCTTCTTCATCGACAACATTATCGGGTTCCTCCCCGAAACTATATTTTTATTCCGTCACATCTTATGCACTTTGCTTGGAGCGTCGGTTTGTTTTTGTTTTTTGTTTTGTTTGAATAAAATGGATCCTAGCATTCACTTTGTGGGAGAGAGACACGCTCCGCTGTTGCATATGGACAAATATGTCCTTAGGCTCTACTCATAGTATTCATGGTGAAGTTTCATCTTCGTTAAATTGTTATATGGTTGGAATTGGAAAATGATACATGTAGTAAATTGCTATAATGTCTTGGATAATTTGATACTTGGCAATTGTTGTGCTCATGTTTAAGCTCTTGCATCATATACTTTGCACCCATTAATGAAGAAACACTTAGAGCTTGCTAATTTGGTTTGCATATTTGGTTTCTCTAGAGTCTAGATAATATCTAGTATTGAGTTTTGAACAACAAGGAAGACGGTATGGAGTCTTATAATGTTTACCATATGTCTTTTATGTGAGTTTTGCTGTACCGTTCATCCTTGTGTTTGTTTCAAATAACCTTGCTAGCCTAAACCTTGTATCGAGAGGGAATACTTCTCATGCATCTCAAATACTTGAGCCAACCACTATGCCATTCGTGTCCACCATACCTACCTACTACATGGTATTTATCCGCCATTCCAAAGTAAATTGCTTGAGTGCTACCTTTAAAATTCCATCATTCACCTTTGCAATATATAGCTCATGGGACAAATAGCTTAAAAACTATTGTAGTATTGAATATGTACTTATGCACTTTATCTCTTATTAAGTTGCTTGTTGTGCGATAACCATGTTTACGGGGACGCCATCAACTATTCTTTGTTGAATATCATGTGAGTTGCTATGCATGTCCGTCTTGTCTGAAGTAAGAGAGATCTACCACCTTTATGGTTGGAGCATGCATATTGTTAGAGAAGAACTTTGGGCCGCTAACTAAAGCCATGATTCATGGTGGAAGTTTCGGTTTTGGACATATATCCTCAATCTCATATGAGAATAATAATTGTTGCCACATGCTTATGCATTAAAGAGGAGTCCATTATCTGTTGTCCATGTTGTCCCGGTATGGATGTCTAAGTTGAGAATAATCAAAAGCGAGAAATCCAAAATGCGAGCTTTCTCCTTAGACCTTTGTACGAGGCGGCATGGAGGTACCCCATTGTGACACTTGGTCAAAACATGTGCATTGCAAAGATTCGGTAGTCCAAGTTAATTAGGACAAGGTGCGGGCACTATTAGTATACTATGCATGAGACTTGCAACTTGTAAGATATAATGTACATAACTCATATGCTTTATTACTACCATTGACAAAATTGTTTCATGTTTTCAAAATAAAAGCTCTAGCACAAATATAGCAATCGATGCTTTCCTCTTTGAAGGACCATTCTTTTTACTTTTATGTTGAGTCAGTTCACCTATCTCTCTCCACCTCAAGAAGCAAACACTTGTGTGAGCTGTGCATTGATTCCTACATACTTGCATATTGTACTTGTTATATTACTCTATGTTGACTATTATCCATGAGATATACATGTTACAAGTTGAAAGCAACCGCTGAAACTTAATCTTCCTTTGTGTTGCTTCAATACCTTTACTTTGATTTATTGCTTTATGAGTTAACTCTTATGCAAGACTTATTAATACTTGTCTTGAAGTACTATTCATGAAAAGTCTTTGCTTTATGATTCACTTGTTTACTCATGTCATTACCATTGTTTTGATCGCTGCATTCACTACATATGTTTACAAATAGTATGATCAAGGTTATGATGGCATATCACTTCGAAATTATCTTTGTTATCGTTTTACCCGCTCGGGACGAGCGAGAACTAAGCTTGGGGATGCTGATACGTCTCCGACGTATCGATAATTTCTTATGTTCTATGCCATATTATTGATGATACCTACATGTTTTATGCACACTTTATGTCATATTCGTGCATTTTCTGGAACTAACCTATTAACAAGATGCCGAAGTGCCAGTTCCGTTTTCTGCTGTTTTTGGTTTCGAAATCCTAGTAACGAAATATTCTCGGAATTGGACGAAACGAAGACCCGGGGGCCTATTTTTCCACCGGAGCTTCCAGAAGACCGAAGAACATACGGAGTGGGGCCACGAGGTGGCGACACCACAAGGCGCGCGCGACCCAGGGGGGCCGCGCCGCCCTATGGTGTGGCCCCTCGTCCGGCCCCGACTGCTGCCCTTCCGCCTACTTAAAGCCTCCGTCGCGAAACCCCGAGGCGAAAAACCACGATACGGAAAACCTTGCCGAGACGCCGCCGCCGCCGATCCCATCTCGGGGGATTCCGGAGATCTCCTCCGGCACCCTGCCGGAGAGGGGATTCATCTCCCGGAGGACTCTACACCGCCATGGTCGCCTCCGGAGTGATGAGTGAGTAGTTCACCCCTGGACTATGGGTCCATAGGAGTAGCTAGATGGTTGTCTTCTCCTCATTGTGCTTCATTGTTGGATCTTGTGAGCTGCCTAACATGATCAAGATCATCTATCTGTAATTCTATATGTTGTGTTTGTCGGGATCCGATGGATAGAGAATACCATGTCATGTTAATTATCAAGTTATTACATATGTGTTGTTTATGATCTTGCATGCTCTCCGTTTCTAGTAGAGGCTCGGCCAAGTTTTTACTTTTAACTCCAAGAGGGAGTATTTATGCTCGATAGTGGGTTCATGCCCGCATTGACACCGGGACAGTGACGAGAAAGTTCTAAGGTTGTGTTGTGTTGTTGCCACTAGGGATAAAACATTGGCGCTATGTCCGAGGATGTAGTTGTTGATTACATTACGCACCATACTTAATGCAATTGTCCGTTGCTTAGCAACTTAATGCTGGAGGGGTTCGGATGATAACCTCGAAGGTGGACTTTTTAGGCATAGATGCGGTTGGATGGCGGTCTATGTACTTTGTCGTAATGCCCAATTAAATCTCACTATACTTATCATGTCATGTATGTGCATTGTTATGCCCTCTCTATTTGTCAATTGCCCGACTGTAATTTGTTCACCCAACATGCTTTTATCTTATGGGAGAGACACCTCTAGTGAGCTGTGGACCCCGGTCCATTCTTTAATACTCGAAATACAAATCTGCTGCAATACTTGTTTTTACTGTTTTCTCCGCAAACAATCATCTTCCACACAATACGGTTAATCCTTTGTTACGGCAAGCCGGTGAGATTGACAACCTCACTGTTTCGTTGGGGCAAAGTACTTTGGTCGTGTTGTGCGGGTTCCACGTTGGCGCCGGAATCTCCGGTGTTGCGCCGCACTACATCCCGCCGCCATCAACCTTCAACGTGCTTCTTGGCTCCCTCTTTGGTTCGATTAAACCTTGGTTTCTTACTGAGGGAAACTTGCCGCTGTGCGCATCACACCTTCCTCTTGGGGTTCCCAACGGACGTGTCAATTACACGCATCACCCATCATTAAAATGAGAGTCAAAGATTTTGATTGTAATGCTTTATGTCATCTTGGTGCGAGTATTTCTGTTATGCCTAAAAAAGTCTATGATATGCTTGACTTGCCACCATTGAAAAACTGTTATCTGGATGTTAAATCACCGTGCGATAATGCTAAAAAGAAACCTTTGGGGAGAGTTGATAATGTTCATATTATGGTTAACAATAACCTTGTCCACCGATTGATTTTGTTGTCTTGGATATTGAATGCAATGCATCTTGCCCCATTATATTGGGAAGACCTTTTCTTAACCCGAACCAGTTGGTTGCTACTATTGATATGAAGGAAGGTAATATTAGAAATATCAATTTCCTCTCGAGAAAGGTATGGAACACTTCCCTAGAAAGAGAATGAAGTTACCTTATGATTCTATTATTAGAACAAATTATGATGTTTATGCTTCATCTCTTGATGTTGCTTCGATATACACTTTGCTAGCCTCATTTGGCTGATTAAAAAAGGCGAAAAAGAAAAAGCGCTTATGGGAGACAACCCATGTTTTTACTACGAGTATTTTGTTTTATATTTGAGTCTTGGAAGTTGTTTACTACTGTAGCAACCTCTCCTTATCTTAGTTTTGAGTTTTGTTGTGCCAAGTAAAGTCTTTGATAGTAAAAGTAAGTACTAGATTTGGATTACTTGCGCAGTGTTCAGATTTCTTTGCTTGTCACGAATCTGGGTCTACCTCCACTGTAGGTAGCTCAGAAAATTAAGCCAATTTACGTGCATGATCCTCAGATATGTACGCAACTTTCATTCAATTTGAGCATTTTCATTTGAGCAAGTCTGGTGGCCTAATAAAATCCATCTTTACGGACTACATTCTGTTTTGACAGATTCTGCCTTTTATTTCGCATTGCCTCTTTTGCTATGTTGGATGAATTTCTTTGATCCATTAATGTCCGGTAGCTTTATGCAATGTCCGAAGTGTTAAGAATGATTGTGTCACCTACCGAACATGTTAATTTTTATTGTGCACTAACCCTCTAATGAGTTGTTTCGAGTTTGGTGTGGAGGAAGTTTTCAAGGATCAAAGAGAGGGGAGTATGATGCACTATGATCAAGAAGAGTGAAGAGCTCTAAGCTTGGGGATGCCCCGGTGGTTCACCCTGCATATTCAAGAAGACTCAAGCGTCTAAGCTTGGGGATGCCCAAGGCATCCCCTTCTTCATCGACAACATTATCGAGGTTCCTTCCCCTGAAACTATATTTTTATTCGACACATCTTATGCACTTTGCTTGGAGCGTCGGTTTTGTTTTGTTT